>NC_089580.1:150671559-150836784 GCF_019320115.1 Miscanthus floridulus | reverse complement strand
AAAAAGTACGGTGATTGATAGACTACTGCGACGATATCGGGACATGTGAATAAATAACCATCCGTACTAGTTGAACTTGCTTACGTGATCATCTCGGCGAGCATTTCTCCACCGGACGGCACCGTACTTGGTCAAGGAAGAGCTCCGATTCTACGAGGAAGGGAACACGGTCTTCCACGACCGTTGTCGCTCTCCCTCGTAGAATCAAAGCTCCTCCTTGACGTCCGTTACTATTCGGTAGAGAACATGCTCGCTGAAATGAACACGGTCCGCTAGTTCAACTAGTACGGATTTTCTATAATTTTCTAACTATTTTCTAAGTTTTTCATTTCATAAAAAATTAAAATAAAAAGTACGGTGATTGACAGACTACTGCGACGATATAGGGACATGTGAATAAATAACCATCCGTACTAGTTGAACTCGCTTACATGACCATCTCGGCGAGCATTTCTCCATCGACGGCACTGTACTTGGTCAAGGAAGAGCTCCGATTCTACGAGGAAGGGAACACGGTCTTCCACGACCGTTGTCGCTCTCTCTCGTAGAATCAAAGCTCCTCCTTGATGTCCGTTACCGCTGGACAGAGAACATGCTCGCCGAGCTGAACACGGTCCGCAAGTTCAACTAGTACAGATTTTCTATAATTTTTTAACTATTTTCTAAGTTTTTCATTTCATAAAAAGTTAAAATAAAAAGTACGGTGATTGACAGACTACTGCGACGATATCGGGACATGTGAATAAATAACCATCCGTACTAGTTGAACTTGCTTACGTGACCATCTCGGCGAGCATTTCTCCATCGGACGGCACCGTACTTGGTCAAGGAAGAGCTCCGATTCTACGAGGAAGGGAACACGGTCTTCCACGACCGTTGTCGCTCTCTCTCGTAGAATCAAAGCTCCTCCTTGATGTCCGTTACCGCTGGACAGAGAACATGCTCGCCGAGCTGAACATGGTCCGCAAGTTCAACTAGTACGGATTTTCTATAATTTTCTAACTATTTTCTAAGTTTTTCATTTCATAAAAAGTTAAAATAAAAAGTACGGTGATTGACAGACTACTGCGACGATATCGGGACATGTGAATAAATAACCATCCGTACTAGTTGAACTTGCTTACGTGACCATCTCGGCGAGCATTTCTCCATCGGACGGCACCGTACTTGGTCAAGGAAGAGCTCCGATTCTACGAGGAAGGGAACACGGCCTTCCACGACCGTTGTCGCTCTCCCTCGTAGAATCAAAGCTCCTCCTTGATGTCCATTACCGCTGGACAGAGAACTTGCTCGCCGAGCTGAACACGGTCCGCAAGTTCAACTAGTACGGATTTTCTATAATTTTCTAACTATTTTCTAAGTTTTTCATTTCATAAAAAGTTAAAATAAAAAGTACGGTGATTGACAGACTACTGCGACGATATCGGGACATGTGAATAAATAACCATCCGTACTAGTTGAACTTGCTTACGTGATCATCTCGGCGAGCATTTCTCCACCAGACGGCACCGTACTTGGTCAAGGAAGAGCTCCGATTCTACGAGGAAGGGAACACGGTCTTCCACAACTGTTGTCGCTCTCCCTCGTAGAATCAAAGCTCCTCCTTGATGTCCGTTACCGCTCGATAGAGACATGCTCACCGAGCTGAACACGGTCCGCAAGTTCAACTAGTACGGATTTTCTATAATTTTCTAACTATTTTCTAAGTTTTTCATTTCATAAAAAGTTAAAATAAAAAGTACGGTGATTGACAGACTACTGCGACGATATAGGGACATGTGAATAAATAACCATCCGTACTAGTTGAACTCGCTTACATGACCATCTCGGCGAGCATTTCTCCATCGGACGGCACTGTACTTGGTCAAGGAAGAGCTCCGATTCTACGAGGAAGGGAACACGGTCTTCCACGACCGTTGTCGCTCTCTCTCGTAGAATCAAAGCTCCTCCTTGATGTCCGTTACCGCTGGACAGAGAACATGCTCGCCGAGCTGAACACGGTCCGCAAGTTCAACTAGTACAGATTTTCTATAATTTTTTAACTATTTTCTAAGTTTTTCATTTCATAAAAAGTTAAAATAAAAAGTACGGTGATTGACAGACTACTGCGACGATATCGGGACATGTGAATAAATAACCATCCGTACTAGTTGAACTTGCTTACGTGACCATCTCGGCGAGCATTTCTCCATCGGACGGCACCGTACTTGGTCAAGGAAGAGCTCTGATTCTACGAGGAAGGGAACACGGTCTTCCACGACCGTTGTCGCTCTCCCTCGTAGAATCAAAGCTCCTCCTTGATGTCCGTTACCGCTGGACAGAGAACATGCTCGCCGAGCTGAACACGGTCCGCAAGTTCAACTAGTACGGATTTTCTATAATTTTCTAACTATTTTCTAAGTTTTTCATTTCATAAAAAGTTAAAATAAAAAGTACGGTGATTGACAGACTACTGCGACGATATCGGGACATGTGAATAAATAACCATCCGTACTAGTTGAACTTGCTTACGTGATCATCTCGGCGAGCATTTCTCCACCGGACGGCACCGTACTTGCCACGGAAGAGCTCCGATTCTATGAGGAAGGGAACACGGTCTTCCACGACCGTTGCCGCTCTCCCTCGTAGAATCAAAGCTCCTCCTTGACGTCCATTACCGCTCGGCAGAGAACATGGTCGCCGAGATGAACACGGTCCGCAAGTTCAACTAGCTACTTTAACCTTCTTTCATGTAAATATGCAAGCTTGAAGTGATTTTGAGCTCAAATTGCTTACAAATGAAAAAAACCACAATAAAGAACCATATATATATAGTGAACAAAATGAGATAAGACAATGGTGAAAAATGAGAGTATGAGATTGGTAACCTTTACAACTGAAGAATCGATGGAGAAATCGAAGAAATCGACGGAGGAATCGAAGAATGGATAGAGGAACAATGGAGGGAGGGAGGAAGCAAGAACACTACTGCAGTGAGCTTCAAAATGTGCTGAGCTCGGGCTCGGGGAGGAAGAAGACGGCCGGGATATAAAGGGGGGACCTTTAGTCCCGGTTGGTGGTTCCAACCGGGACTAAAGGTAACTTTCCAACCCCGGGCGCAGCCACGGCCCGGGAGTAGACCTTTACTCCCGGTTGGAGCCACCAACCGGGAGTAAAAGTATACCTTTAGTCCCGGTTGGTGGCTCCAACCGGGACTAAAGGTCCCTGCCACCTCTGTCTGGCGCAGTAGCCGTTGGGCAGGGACCTTTAGTCCCGGTTGGAGCCACCAACCGGGACTAAAGGTATCTCTAGTCTCGGGCGCAAAAAATTCCGGGACTACAGCCCATTTTGGCCGAGGATCAAAGGTCTGTTCTCTACTAGTGAGGAGTGCAATCAGCTGACATGATTTAACAGGCTAGAATTAGGACTACTACGTACCATTAGAGCCACTGTGAGCTTGTATGGCTTTTGGATGGCCATTGCTAGCTCGAAGGAGAAGGGGTGATGAAACTAACTAGCTGAAGAATCGATAAAGAACTAATAGCTTGATCGATGGCTACAACCTCCTACTCTCCTAGCAATTTATAGGAAACTGATGGCAAGCATCGACGGAGAATTACATTATTAAAGTTACATTACAGATCTGTCTTGCACATGGACGGAGAATAAAAAATTGATCCACCATTTTGTAGTGAATACGGACATGTATGCATGGGCCATTCTGCTTCATGCAACCTTAGTACAGTAAGTTAGTAACTATACTGCTCCTTAGAGTAGTGTCTTGTAGTATCTAAAGATTTTTTTCAAATAGCTAGGTAGGAAAAATACTCTCTCTACTGAAAATTATTTTGTTTTTCTAAATTACATGCTTTTAAACTTTTTTGAAACACTGAACATTTATTCCAATGTGCATGGTTTTGTCACCTGAAATAATACTTGAACGCAACATAAAAATTATGCATCTATCATCATTACAGTATTATCAGTCATTTTATTGGTACTGCCAAAAAGTTGCCAACGTCCATATATAACCACCCTCTAGGGTGCCCGCCGGCCATTTATATTAGGAGACTTAGGTTGTCATACTGTTGTTTTTTTTGAGAAGAGAGAGTCTCTCATTATGACAAGGTAGAATTACAATGTTTGAGCACCAGGCTTGATTCTTGAGGGTACTCTTGCTAACCACACAGCCGTACGTACGTCTTATATTCACACGCCGCTATATTGAGTTCTGGACTCCCTTTACTTACTCTTTTTCGCTTGCAGGATACGTCCACGCGCGCGCAAGGTTTGATCGCCTGAGACAGGTGATGTCCAACTTACTATATCTCATAGACTCTGTATTGCTACCACGAATTCCGTTCTGATGGAAATGGTGTTTATCCAGATTTGAAAAAGAAAAATCTTTACTACTCTAACATCAATATAAGTACGTCGCCTCGTTGACGACTCCATGTCTACAATCAACGGTTCCATCATGGAACTCTGTAACTGTAACGCCTTTGAGGTGAGTACGTCCTAAAAACACAGTCGCCCGTGCAATCAGTTTCTAGAATTGTTGGTTTATCATCATTGACCTCTGTAACGCCTTTAATTGAGGCGAGTACGTCCTAAAACACAGGTCGTGCAATCAGGGATCTGTAACGCCCTTTGAGGTGAGTGAGATGAAACCATTGCTCAGCCATATGTAACCCTTCCTCACAAGCTAGGAATTCTGCCTCCTCCACCGGCGAGCAGTACTCAAACAACACTCTGCAGGGGTTGAGACTGTCTCCAACAAGGGAGACCTAAATACGACACCTATTTCTGATTTTGGGGTATGTACAGGGAAAGGTAATGCATCCATAAACTCAGACCTCTCCAACGGCGACGCAAAAGCAGAGTCCCGTCCGCTGCGTCTCGCGAAGAGGAGATTCGCGTCCGGGCCTGGGCTAGCGGCGGCGCCCAGCCTTCACCGGCCACCGGCGCGGGGCGGCGCTCACCCTTCACTGGCGCGCAACGCCCCAGACTTCACCGACGCGTGACGGCGCCAGAGCTGCTCCTCTCGCCCAGCGGTGGTGCCCAACCTTCACCGGCGACTTCGGCGGAGGTCCACGTGAACCTCCGGCGAGGCCCCATGGATGGCGCGAGCTCCTTCCCCTCCCCTGTCCCTCCCATGGATGGCGCGAGATGCCCCTGCGCCGGCTGCCCAGATCCGGCGGGTGTGGGGCGAGCACAGCCGAGTGCGCCCCCTGCCCTAGCTCCGGCGGGTACAGCCCCTGCGACGCTACCGGCGGCCGCGACGAGGCCATCCCATCGAGCAGCAGGCGCGGCCCCTCCCTCTCTGGCTTCCGAGCTGCCCCTCCCTCTCCGGTTGTCCCTCTCCTCAGATCCGTGACAGTCGCGCCGACGTTCATCGACAGCGCCATCGCCCAGAGCTTCTGGTGGCGCAGACCCGTCCCCTGCGGTGCTCGTGCTAGCCGGCGGAGGTTGCGTGCGCTTGCCGGTGGAGGTCGCGCGCGGAGAAGAAGGTGCAGCAGACTTCGCTCGGAGATTTGTGTAGCGAGGAGAGAGGCGACACTTTTTTGCCTCTCGTTTGGGCCGGTAGGCAAAATGCGTCGCGTGGATGGGTCAGCCGTTGGAACCGGTATTCGATAGGAAAAAACACTGTGCAAGACTTATTTTTAGGTTTGGATAGTCCGTAGGAGTCAGTCTGAGAGCCTAAGAGAAAACTAGGCTTACATTCTCCTATCACATTACAACACTTGTTCAATTATATATTATATTAACCATGCATCCTGTTGGGAGGGGTCCATATATATATAGGTCAGATAGTTCATTTGTTTTTCTAGTCCGATGATTAATTATATAATACTATTTCCTAAAGAAAGTTCAGAGTTTAATGCCAGCGCCCTATATATAATTCTTACATGATAATAAATTAATTAAGAACATAGCAGAGATAGAGGAAAAGCAGCATTTTTTTTTAAAAAAAGAGCAAAAAGCGAACTTCATGCAAAGTAGCTTTGTCCAACTAACCGTCCTGCGCCGCGCCGGCCGACATATAGTACAGTATGCATGCTTAATTAATCCACTGGAATTAAACAGCAACCGTCCAACACTCCACAACTACAGAACTGAAGAATACTGTACTGCTGTGTACCTGCATGCGTGTTTAGTTTCCAAAAAGTTTCCCAAAAAGTGTTATAGTAGCCATCACATCGAATCTTGCGATACGTGCATAGAGCATTAAATGTAGATGAAAAAAAACTAATTGCACAGTTTGGTTGGAAATCGCAAGACCAATGTTTTGAGCCTAATTAGTCCATGATTGAATACTAATTGCCAAATAAAAAAACAAAAGTGCTATAATAGCTAAATTCCTAAATTTGGCAAACTAAACACAGCCTGAATCGAGCCACCTGACCGCACGTAGTGGAGAGGCGGCGGATGCGTGCTACGTACATGAACTTTTGCATCTGTGTTGTCGCCAGATCGAGGTGTCCTCTGTCCTCCCCTTAGGCCCCGTTTAGATCCCAACCAAAATTCAAAAATTTTCAAGATTCTCCGTCACATCAAATCTTGCGGCACATGCATGGAGTATTAAATGTAGGTAAAAAAATAACTAATTGCACAGTTTGCCCATAATTGATGAGACGAATCTTTTAAGCCTAAATAGTCCATAATTGGACAATTTTTATCAAATACAAACGAAAGTGCTACAGTAGCCAAAAGCCAAAAATTTTCGCATCTAAACGGAGCCTTAGTCTTGGGAACTCACTAGAAAAAAGGGACCGGTCCAGTCTCGAGATGTGTGCTTGATTGGGATTGTTTTTCTTACCTGGGTGTACTCACATATACTGGACTCCAGTCTGGTAAAAAAGGCCACACATGCTGCATGTTGGCTACCGCGGCTTACGCATGTTACATCGCTGCTTAAGACCACCCTACCTGTCTCGAAGAGCGACTGTTGTACAAATAAAGACATCAACATGCAGAAAAGAGATTAATATTGTCACATGCAATGCAAAAGCGACGGGATATACGTGTGTGCGCGCCCGCAAACTCTTTGGAGAACGTGCATGCATGCATGGCATCGCATGCAGTGCACGTACCTATGTGATACCTTGATCGTTTTGTCGTTACTGCTGTCAGGACGACCCTGACCACAGTCCGCAACAATAGGTAATTGAAGTTGTCAATAGAATATGCGTCCATCCCTCCGGAATATTCAGCCGGCGGCGCCGACACACACACACATATATACACATATGCTTGCAACGTAGTACGGTTTATAGATGTTTATATGTTACTATTATATACACGATCTACTGTATCAGCATTTAATTAAAGAACATCTAACAACTCATTATACATATACTTACTAGGACGGAGTAGGAGTACTACGTTGTTGGCATAGGTGATCAATACAGTAGACCATATAATTGTAGTTATAGGTGATCGAGAGGTAGGAAATTAAGGTAATTAAAACTAGAAAAAACATCTCTAGTGCGCTAAAAATTGATACACCTATTAGTCCTATATATATAATCACTCATATGATCACACATATGCAAATCCTATCCCTATGAGCACTTTCGAAGGCTGAGCCGGTAGATCTTAATATTCACGAAGTCATCACAGGCGCCTCACTGTCACGAAGTCATCACAGGCGCCTCACTGTAGACACGGGGACGACGTCGCCTACCACTGAAATGCAAGCATCTGTGCCAAGCACCGTTCGCCTAAATGGCCGTTTAGCCTATATACACCGTTTAAACACTACATTGTGGTACACTGTTTCTTTTTAATCAGATGTTTTGATCGTTTAAACACCCGTTTTTTCCCGTTTAAACACCTGTTTTACCTGAATAATGGGCTAAATAGTAGGCGACCGACTGTTTACTGTTTAGCGTTTAGGATAACACTGGTGCCAAAACGAGGACATCAATTCGGGTGGACAGGTTCCAACACAAGGAATCCAACCAACTAACCTAAGTTCGCATATATAACGATCTCTAGCTAGTACTATTAGCTACAGTTCCTTAGGGCTTAATTAAGTCGCACACTATATATGCCAGCGAGTCAGCTAATCCTTTTTCGTCCATATGCATACTTAAAATCATATATAGTACCACCAAGCTAAGAAAAACCTACCTATAGCTAGCAATATTCTGAATCGAAGAGGACAGCAGCCTTTACAGCAACTAGCTAGCTTTTGTTAAATTCCATCTTCCAACGGTACCAGATTTTGGCTAGGGCATGTTTAGTTCCGGCCGGATTCGGCGCCGCCGGAAACCCAAGACACTGTAGCAGCACTGAAGCAAACTGTAGCATTTCGTTTGTATTTGGTAATAATTGTCCAATCGTTGACTAATTAGGCTCAAAACGTTCGTCTCGTAAAATACAACCAAACTGTGCAATTAGTTTTTGATTTCGTCAACATTTAGTACTCCATGCATGTACCGCAAGTTTGATGTAACGAGGAATCTTCTTTTTGCATAGTGCCAAATTCAGGAATCTGGCGAACTAAACATGGCCTAGTACTTACTACACTGACCGAGCGGCATACGAATGTCACACGGTCTACATGTTTTTAAGTGGCCAATCAATTTTGTCAGTGCAGCATGATGATAGCCATTATTGTTAGTTTGATGGCTTCCATTATATATATGCATGCCTTGGTGTCCCTTTGCTATCACATACTATATATCTTACGGCATATAGTTGTAAAGATGTGTATGTAGCTGGAAAGATGCAAAATTAATATTCAACGAACAGTGGTGAAAAGAATCTTGCGATTCAGTTGGAATCTCTTCCTAAGGTGGAGGGTCAAGAACTCAAGGTGAATCTCGTATGTAGCTAGATTCTCCATACACTGGCCCAGAGCCATTGGAAGTACATGACAGGCAGTTCGTACTTTCTTTATGTCCACTTCACATATATACCAAACGCAAGATCACATGGCAGGTAGCATTGAGCACTATTGTTCACTTACAGGGTTTTCTTGAGCTCCTCAAGTAGCACTTTTGTGGTAGCGAGTTGCACGATTTGAGGCTAACTAGAATATATAAGGCAATGGCGGCTGCCTCATGGTGGCCTTTAGAGTGTACTTAGGGCTAGGGCCGTCATTAATTAATTTGGAGCAGACAAGGTATGCAGACTAAAGCCGGTGGCCTTGCTTGATGTTGCCATTGGAGTGGAGTGCCTCCACCTGCATCCTAAGAGAATATACGCGCGCGATAAAGCAAGATGCATGGCTGCGCCGGCCGTCTGTCCGATCGATTGTTCGTACACAAGTTAGTGGCGGCTAACCACGCCCGTCATATACATACAGCTACAATAGTTTTCCTAACAAGTGTACCTTGATCGGCCTAAAAATTAGCTTCGTGGCAGAGATTCCATCTGACAGTACATGAACTTGACCTCCTTATTAACTGTTTAGGTTAACTAAAAAACTGTCTTTGTAGTAGTAGCTAGTCTAGGAGAGAGAGAGACGAGGGACATGGTCAAGGGCATGGGCAGCCTGCGTGCATCCATGCATGTTACTCAAGTACAAGTCGCCAGTTCGATCTACTTTACTTTTTATAGGTTTCTTTTTTCTGATTTCTTATTAGTTCATGTCGTCATTATTTCTTTTAATTTCTATATGCACAACATCTCGATCCAACCCATGCCACCTTGTCGGATTGATGAATCTAATAAATGAATTAAGGTGTGTGTATGTACTTAGATACCAAGGCGTGTGCGTAATTTTGTTATTGCAAATACATGCACATGCACGCGCACTCCGCCGTCACTTTGGAACTGCATGCAAGGTGGAGTATGTATGTTTGCACGTATGAGGCCTCGTGGCACGTACTGCACGTCTGTACGATGATCGAGGTGTACTATTTTTTTTCTATTGATCAGTACCTGCCTAGCTAGCTAGCTAGCTTGTACTATATAATGTTGTATTCTTCAGCGCTTATGCACGGTGGATTCTTCAAGCTGGCCGAGGGCCGCCGATGACGACATTCCGTCTGGATTCATCGTGCAGGACACTGTTGTTGTGTCCTGTGTAGTCTATCTTTTACCTGGACCTAGGGCCTGGGGGTGCTTGTCGGCGGTGTGCCACGACCACGACCACGACCACACAACGGAATGAAAGGTCGCTTTGAGTTGGATGCTCTTTACCCTCCCCACTAAGTACGCAGCGGTGGATCTAGAATTTTAGCATAGGTGTCGGTGCAGAAAATGATTAACTAGTAAATATTTGTAGTTTTGTTGTACGTTGTGATCGAAGGTGACCTATTACTCAATGACACAGGATTTATACTGATTCAGGCAACATGTCCTACGTCTAGTCGGGGTCGGTCGGTGACTTTATTCTTGAGCCTATGTACTCGAAGTTTGCAGTGGGGTTACAAACGAGAAGGAGAAAGATGGGGTGTACAAGAGGTCCGGTCGGCTCCGGTCGGAAGGGCCAAGAGTGACAGGAACTTCGCTGTGAGCTAAGTGTTCAAGCGGGTGCTTGAGGTCCGAACCTAGCGGTTCTGTGGTTGTGAGCTATCGATCTAAGGAACTCTGATCAACTGGAATATGTCTTCTTCATTGGAGGAAGCCCACCCCCTTTTATAGATGAATGGGACTGCTTTACAAGTGAGAGGAAAAGGGTGCGTATGCTACCGAGCCTTGTTGCCCACGCCTACCGAGCCTTGTTGCTAATCGTTGGCGCCTACAACACAGTTGATGTTACTGTAGAATGTCAGATGCATGTGGAAGGTCGTGCTGCCTTCTTTAGGCACGGTAGACGTCGGTACCTGCAAATACTGTTCGATGCCTAGAGGCATGTGAGGAGTCTCACCACGTTCATCCGGTTTGGTAAATCCTGGTGCCCATAATGCTATCGATGCCCAGAGGCACATGGGGGGCCTTACCGTATGGGAGTTTTTAGCGGCGCCTACAATACTGTAGAGGGAGATATCGGTGCCTACAATACTATTTGTGTCAGGGTGGCTGCAGAGTACTATTCCGTGCAGGGTATGGTCCCTGGTACAGTGGTTTTGACTTGTGAGCCTTGCCTTGCTTTTCTCCGCATGTCTGCTGGTTCCTACCGAGCGGGTGTCCCCGGTCGGATGGCTCCAGTCGGCTCTGAGTGCGCCGATTGGAGAAGAGCGGTGAGCAGGGTTCCTGTGATCCCCGATCGGAGATGCAGGGTTGGAGTCAGAAATAGTGTTTTGGGCCAGGCCTTCTGATCGGAGAGGCCGTCCGATGGTGGCTGGAGTTTGAAGCGAACGCTCCGGTCGGAGAGGTGGGTCGAAGCAGCCGACGAGCGGGCGCTGTTCCTCTTTGGCCAGACCTTCCGGTCGGTGACTGGGCCGCCTTCTGGCATGTCGTTTTAGACTCTTGGCCCGGCCCATGAGTTACGTGCTCTCGGCTTGGGCCGAGCCTTTGGCGTGGAAGCCGGTCCCCGAGGGACCCTGGGTTTATGAACCCGACAGGAGCCCCCGAGCCCCCGAGTGGTTCGGGCAGAACCATCTAGGGGGTTTCCTGTGTTATAATGGGGGAGTTTTTATTTTGAGACGGAGTTTTGTCGCCTAAGGCGTCGTTGTGCAGCCGAGGCGGTTTTTAGTTTGTTTTTGAGAGATTGGGTGAGAGGGAGCTTGTGGATCCTAGCGTCGGTGCGCACCGTGGGATCGAGCGAGGGAGTTAGTCAAGGTTTTTGGATAAGACAGAGCTCACCGATCCTGGCGTCGATGCGTGCCGTGGGATCGGGTGAGGGAGTTAGTTCGGACAAACCCTAGCGTCGGTGCGTGTCGTGGTTTTGAAATAGTTAGTTTAGGGGTCAGACGAGACCGAGACCGTGGGTCTTGGCGTCGGTGCGCGCCATGGGACTGGGCGGGTTAGCATCGTGGATCCCGGCCTTGGCATAGCTCGGGTGGCCGAGGTAGTTAGTTTTTGGGATCAGACGAGGTGACTAGGCGGTGCTCGTGGATCCTGATGACGCAAGTTCGGGGTCGTGGTCCTTGGATTTTGTGGAGCGTAGTCAGAAGTGTAGCCGGATGATGTGAGTTCGGAGTCGACGCGAGTTCGGAGTCATGGTCCTTGGTTTTTTGGAGCACAGTTGGAAGCGTAGTTAGTTGGTTAGTTTACAGATCAGACAAGGCGGTGCTCGCGGATCCTGGCGTCGGTGCGCGTCGTGGGACCAGGCGAGTCGAAGTCGTGGATCCTAGCGAGTTCGGGGTCATAGTCCCTGGCGTTTGTCTTGAGCCCCCAAGCCCTATTGGGCCTTCGTAGGGGTCGATGTGAATTGTGTGCATTACCTGATCCTTGGTTCCTCACAACCAGAGGGGCTGAGTCTTGTCACCTATCCCGATCGCTCGGGCTCGAATGATGTCGCTCGGTGAGTTCGCTAACGGGTATGATCGAGTGAAATCCGGGTCCGTCGTTCGTGACGGGGTCGGCATAGCCCTCTTGTGACATTCCACTACTCCTTTACATATAACCCGGCAGATGCCTGGGTCATTCTGGAGATCGACCTGGGTGGCCTAACGGCCTCCCCTCGATGGAGATTCTGTGGGTTTAGCGAGAGGTTTAGGATCGAACGAGAAGGTTGAGATGACCCGGTCTGCTAGACCGGGCGAGGGCCGCACGGGGCTCATCTACGTTTTTCTCCCCTGGCTCTGTTGGTTGCTCATGTCAAATGAGGCAACCGCCGCTTCGGGACGCAACACGGAACATTGTGATGCATTTCGCTACATGTGCGATGCTTAGTTCTCGAGCCCTTGGGCGGTTCAGTGCTCGAATCATCCGGGAGGTTCGGGCATATGGGATGAATGCGTGTATGGATGTATGAAATGATTGTAAGTAAATAAAGGGAGTTGGTAGTGCTCACCTTGATGGCTTAAGTGATGTGGTTCGGAGAGCTTCAGTCGGAAATGTCCGACCGGGACCTTGATGACCTAATTGACGGGGTTCAGAGAGCTTCAGTAGGAAATGTCTGACCGAGACCCGTGCTCGTCATTTGTGATGGAGTCGGCATGGCCTACATGGGGCGCCCCTTCGCTTCCTTACCTGTCTCTTAGTGTGTATCCTGAGTGATTCGATCGATTCTAGGGGTCAGATGGTTTCTTCTAGCAGAAGATTTCGCTTTGGGTTCCTCTAGGTCTGGCCTAGGGAAGCGGGGAGCCACCCGCGTGCTGTGGTGCTTCAGTTCCTATGCCCGTCGTGCGGTAGTGGTTGGTCGTGCGGTAGAGGTGGGCCATGGCCAATCCACATCCCTTTTGATCAGGAGCCATTCCATCGTGCAAGGCACGTCTCATCGGTCAGGGCGTGTCTTATCTGCATTAAATGGAAAAGAGAGAGAGAGAATTCCTCGCTCTGTCATTTTGTCTTCCCTGATCAGCGCGCCCTTCCCTGACTACTGTTTCCTTTTCCTTAAGTAGGAGAAGGGAGAGGGTTTTTTCTCCCTGTTCTTTTGCCTATTCCTCGTCTGCCGCCGCCTTCCCTCTTCCTTCTTGCCATGAGCGTTCCTGAGAGCCATGGAGGTTTCTAGGAAAGAAAGGGGAGAGAGCAAAGGGAAGAGAAGAACTCACCAATCCTCTTGCGATCCCAGAGCGAAATGTCGAACTAGAGGTCGTCCATCATGAGGAAGTCGGTGCTGGAGGCTTTCATCAAAAAGGGGTTTCTGCCACCGCAAGAGGTGGCACACTGGAGGGTTCCCAGGGGGAAGGAGTTTCCACAGCCTTGGCCCGACGAGGTGGTGTCCTTCCTCACCTTCCATGAGCACGGGTTGGGATACCCCGCGCACTGTTTCTTGCGCGGACTCCTCAATGAGTAGGGTCTAGAGCTGCAGCACCTTAATTCGATGGGGGTGCTGCACATCGCTAGCTTCATCACCGTCTATGAGGCTTTCCTTAGGATGGAGCCACACATGGATTTCTTTCGCCGGCTGTTCTCTAGGAGGACCCTGACGGCAGGGAATTTTGCCGAAACCGCGCTGGTGGGAGGTTTCTCCTTGCAGAGGAAGCCGAGCGCAGGAGGTTCATACCCCGCGTACACCCCTAGTGATTCCAACCAGGGGTGGCACGTGGAGTGGTTTTACATCAGGAATCTAGTGGCGGCGCCATTCTCGGCGTTCACTGGTGGGAGGCTAGAGAAGCGGGATAGCTGGTCGTGGGGTTGCGCCCGCATGGAGAAGCACAAGGTGGGAGTCATCGAGGAGGAGCTCTAGGAGCTCGTAAAACAGGGCCTTGATGGGGTGCGGGTGTTCCACACCCTCTACCGCCACCGGGTTGTGCCATTGGTGGAGAGGACACAGCCGATGTGGAGGTACAGCGGCCAGTCAGACCCGGACCGTGCGTCACCGGAGGACCTACCAGATGATGAGGTCTGGAGTTGCCTGGGCTGGGTGCTGTAGCTAAGGCCCAAGGAGACGGTTGTGGGGAAACCCATACTGTTTAATGCCTCAGTCATATCCAGACTGGTATGATCCCTTCTTTTTTGTTCGTGTCTCTTCATCTGCTTTTCCTATTTCTTGATTTTGGGCCATCAGTTCCGTAGGGGCTTGAAAAGTACAAGTCCCGACCGCACCTTCCTAAGGGATCAGAGGGCCTAACCCAGTAGGCCGCCCAGAAGGAGGCGGCAGATGCTAGGAAGAAGAAGAGAACCAGGGAGGTTCGGCGGAAGCAGGAGGAGCAGGAGGTCACCTGACACATGAAGGCCGAGGAACATAGGAGCGACATCGAGTCAGAACTTGCGTTGGATGATCCTACAGATGTGGACAACATGGTCTTCTCCGATGAGGAGGAGAGTCAGGGGTCGTTGTGACCTCGGCAGAGCGTCGCGACCCTGCGGTGATGTCCGCTAGTGAGGAGCATGAGGCCACGCGGCGTGCGGTGGTTCCCACGCTGAGGAAGCGTGCCGCGAGCGTGGACGCCATTGGCAGACGGGCGGTGAAATGGATGTGGTCACCGCGCCCCTTGGCAGTGTCGCCGGTCCCGTCATCGCCTGTGGAAGATGCGGTTGAGCAAGCCGGGTGATCCGAGGAGCAGATTGGTGCCCGTACATCACATGACTTGCAGTTGGTGGACGCTTTGCCCGTTGCTCTGGTCGGGGAGTCCTGAGCCGGAGGTCATAGCGACCCGGAGGTCGGGCAGGAACCGGTCGGGACAACTTCGCCCCTGTCTGAAGTGAGGGGGCGTGGGTCATAGCATAGGAGCAGTCCTTGTGCTACAGGTCCATTGTCATTGGGGCCTACCTTCAGAGTCATGCCGCTCACCTCTCGGTGTGTTTCCCTTTGTTGCTCTTCGATCTTTTGCTGGTTGAGTCTTTTTGGAGTGTGACTTACCTGCAATTTCTGTCAGCGGCCGAGGGATGATGGGGCTGAGCATCACCTCGACTCCCGTGCAGGAGACCTGGAGGCCCACCCTACAGCGTGCTGTGGTGAGCGACAGGGGGAGCAGGGTGGTGGCGGCAAAGCCTTCCCTCCCAGGGGAGGTGCCCTCCGGGTTAGCATTTGATATGACGGCAGTGGTGGTGTCGGTGTTGGTGGTGATCCCGGTGCCAGTGGTGGGGGTAACTCTTATGGCCCCTCCTCTGCGGTCACGGTGGAAGAGGCGAGGGAGGCCGAGCTCCCTATCTCGCCGGGTGGAGGGCCACCCGGCTCATCCTTGCCATCGGGGCCAAAGGCGCTAGAGGAAAGTATGGCCGGGACGAAGTCAGGATGCCTGGCGGTGGTCCACATGAATGAAGTGGTGGACATCCCATCTGATGACGAGGCAGGTATCACGGTGGGGCCGCCAGTGTTGCCGTGGGAGCTAGCAGTGGTCTAATCAGAGGCTAGGCCCTCCAGCGGGCTACCAAAGGGTGACCTAGAGTGGGCCTACCCTGAGGACCAAGCGGAGGCGCAGTTTGTCCTTTGGGATTCCCAAAAGCGTCAGCTCTGGGACATCTTTGGGGAGCAAGGGCATGCCGCCGTGTCCGAGCTCACCAACCTGTCCGAGAAGCTTGGAAACGCCCAGAGGCAGGTTAGGTTTGCTTAGCAGTTGGTGGAGGTCGACCTGTAGCTTGCCGCGGCGGTGAATTTTTCATACTTTGTCCTTGACCTTTGAACCTTTTGTTGGTTGCCTTAGCATGCCTATTTTTTGTAGAGTCTAAAGGAGATTTCGTTCTGCAAGTTTCGCTTCCTCCGGATGGAACACGGTTGGATGGCCGAGCTCGAGCGTTAGCTTGTGTCCGCCCGTCGTGAGTCCTAGGACCGGGTGGCCAAGGCGACCGCGGCATGGGCGGAAGAGCAGTGTGCAGCCGAGCGGGCCACTGCTACCGAGCAAGGGCTTGAGATGGCAAAGGCCCGTCAGGCGGAGACCATGGTGGGGTTGCGGACATCGCTGGCGAACACCGAGGTGGCGTTGCGAGAGTCCTTGGAGGCCCTTGAGTTAGAGCGGGCCACTTTGGTGTTAGCACAGAACGCCCTAGAGTCAACACGGAAGGCCCTGGAGGTGGAGTGGAAGGCCCGGTCGGAGGCAGACCAGGAGGTGCTCGCGCTTCGAGGCCGGGTGATGAGGACGGAGGATGCAAGTGCTCGGCTACACGAGCAGGCGGCCCGACAGCCTATTTCTAAGCTTGTCGCTCTTTTCTCTGAGCTGGGTCAAAAGGTGAAGACGCTGGAGTGGGACCTAGAGACGATCAAGGCGACCCTCAGCCGGAATGCAGAGGAACTGGTCAAGTCCCATGAAGAGCGACATGCTCTCGAGGGGGATCTTGACTAGATCCGCAATGTTGCCCAACTTGTCATCTTGGACGTCTTCGGGTCGGTGCCCAGCACTAGTGCGCCCGCGGTCTAGCTGGTAGAGGTCCCAGATGCGGTTCGGGACCTTATCAGGAGCAGGCTGTTCTATAGGGCATCGGGGGTGTTGACATCGGTGGTGATGCACCATCCGAACCTGGACTTCACCGCCATCTGCAGCGGGTATGCTGAAGGCTTGAGCATGGAGGACATCCAGTCAATCAGGGAGGGCTTGCTGCTGCACGCAAGGTCGATGGTGGAGCAAGTCTCTACCCAGTGGGTGATGGACGTCCACCATGAAGATATGGCCAGAAGCATGCGTGGAGAAGACGCTGTCCAGTCCACAGATGGCGCGGAGCCTAGGTCAGAGGTGAACATTGCCCCGGCCCCAACCGAGCCGAATGTCGTTGTCACAGAACTGTCCAATTTATAAGAGCACAAGTACAATAGCAATCACCGAAGCGATCAAATCGTCATACTTGAGCCCATATAAACCCGGTAGTCCAATAAAATCGCGAAGGATCTCAAACAACCAACATACAAACCAAGATCGTAGAGATTCAACACAACCAGTCACATGTTACATCATAGTTCACAAATAGGTCTCATACATCAGAGTTCGAATAATTATTACAAACCAAGTTTGAAAGTAGCAGAAGCAAAGTAGTTTAACATAAACATCACACGTAGTTTAATACAAAGCCAGTGTCATAGTCATCTCCAACCAAAAGCATAAAGGTGAGATGATATATAGAGTTGACCATTGCCCATGGTCCTATTCCTCATCCACGGCAGGAGCAAGACAGTTCTTGCAGTAGCCATGATACATAACATTATCTGCAACAATGGGAATAAAACCCTGAGTATGAGAAGGTACTCAGCGAGACTTACCCGTCCAACTAATATACTAAGACACCAAGGAGTATGCAAGGCTTTATAAGTAGAGCTGGTAGACATTATTTGCAGAAAAAGCATAAGTTATCCAACATCTCTTTAATTGGAAATCACCAGTTATTAATCCTGTCTTATACTAGATTAGCAACTATCCTATGCCAAACATGTTGATACCATTAATTCATCACAATAATAACCATATCCAGTTGAGTTCTTGCATAATCTCATAACCATCATTTTCACCCTTTCCATAACTTACTACGATGAAAGGAACTCAAGTCAAGTTCTCACTATCCGAGAGAGACAGCGATTCGAATCGATTCCTACCCAGCTGGGGAAATATTCGTAACACACACCCAGGCATACCTCGCGAAGGTAGCCTTAGGTCACCTTTGGTACAAATCAGGAACCAAATTCGCGGGTACGACCAGCGCCGCACAATCAGAGAACCACTCTGCCAAGGGTGATCGGGACTCTAACCCGCCTTTGGGCTTACACCAATGGCTCTCCACACATCCATACTACCATCTAGAGTGCACACTTGAATTGCTCATGGTCCTGGCCTGAGATGAGCTACTCGGCTTCGCGGTCGGAACGACTTATCCAACCAACTATGTGAGAGGCTGCGTTCAACATGACAAGATGACCTCCAACGTCCGGTCCTTAAACGACACAGGTGGAGTCACTACAGTACCACATATAAGACCCCACCCAGTCTCCATTTATTCAACAATACCAGATTATGTTCCACGATAGCACAATATAGCCAACCGTGATTAAGTTATCACCTATAGCTCGCAGGTGACAGGGAATCACCCGACTTCTACCGGTCTAAGCAGAGCTAAGCATGATAAACGTTCCTGGACTTAAATAGGATTCATGGTAGATGTATCTGGTCAAGGAATGGTAGTATGCAGCAAGTGTTTACAAACAACTCCTGTCACGTAATGCAGCAATACGAATAACTTTAAGTGACATTAATAAAATAGGGAGGCTTATAATGCTCCGGGGCTTGCCTTTCACAAACGTCGAAGGCTGGTGATTGGGGCACTCAGGAAGGTGATCGGCTTCGGGCTCTCCTTCTTCGGAAACCTCCAGGTGCTGAACTTCCTGATTCTCCGCCTGCGGCTCGGCGTCGAGTTCCACAAGTGAGATCCCCTCGGTTGCACCTATTGCATGCATATGCATAAATAAGTACCATGAATGCATAAGATGGATCATGGAGGATGTGATAACAGGAGGTACATGCTATGACAATGATGTTAAGTAGAAAAACGATAACAATGCTAACTCCCTACTAATTGAGTAGGTGCATATCTCTTCTCAATCTACTTACCAATTTCACACAATGCCATGTCTAAACTACATACGGCAGTTACATGTTTACATCATAACTGAAGTTATACTTATCCAAATGCTTTGATGTTAGACTTTCTGGAAAGCTTATAAAATTGCCTACAACTCTTATTTAATCACCAAAAGCCGAATCACAATCTATCGTAGACAAAATAGTAAATCTATGCCTTGCTGTCCAGAATTACATAACGTGAGAAAATAATTATTAACTGATGTTTCAAACATATAATTGGACAAAACTAACTTTACTAACTTATCACACATATCAAAATAATACCATAAAGTAGGGTGTTCACCATCAAATCATTTCTTTTAATGCTTTTCTTAATTTATTTAATTAATTAGGGGAAATGGTAAACATACATGAAAACTCCACCATTAAATCTACAAAAATTACAGTAGGTACTACATGCTCTAAGTAGACTACCATAAAAATTTCACACCATTTGAGTAAGTATAACAGCCTACATAAAAATAATAAGGCATAATGGCTTAAAATGAAATAATTAGGAAACCTTAGTGAAAAGTGTCAAGCAACAGATTTCATATTTTTCCTAGCATCCTTAAGGTACTAGGATACTTCCCACAAAATTTCATGGTCACTGAATTTGTATATAATTTATAAAAATTCACCCAAGTATCAATCAGTGATAAAAGAAAAATCTATAACTCAAAAACCATATATGCAATGACTCTCAAATTTTAACCAGAGTCTCTACTAAGCCAGACTAGCTTACCCACCAAATTTCATAATTTATGGATCACAGAAACTCAAGATATGATTCAAACAAGTTTACATGCATTTGAAAACATATTTCAAGTCCCTATTTAATTCATCCAAAATTTCTACAACATATGCTCATATCATATTTTTCTTAAATACTAGACTTCATCAAGATCCTATCAAAATTAGAAACACCCAATTTAGATCTACCAAACTCAAGATATGGATTTCACAAAATTGCATTCAAATCTGTAAAAATGAACTATCTTTCTAATACACAGTCGCTGATAACAGGGGTCCACCGGTCAGCTGGGCCCACGTGTCATAGACACAGAAACAGAGGAGCCGATGCGGACCGGCGCGGGAACGGCTGAGCTCGCCGACGGTGACCTTCCCGGTGAGACCAACGACACGACGAGCATCACCATGACATTGTGCACCTAGAGAACTACCTAACAAGACCTATCGTTGGAGCTCAAGACGACGGCGGCGACCATGGTGGCAAGACAGCATGGCTTGACGGCGATACGCCGGAGCCGGCCACGATGACTCAATCAAGAGCTACGACAAGCTTCTACCTACGATGGCGGTTCAATAGCACCAACGGTGCCGGAGTGAGGCGGCGTACACCGGTGAGGTCCATGCGCGGTGCTACGGCTTACCGAGCGCTCCTAGCTAGCCAACGTGGACGCGGTGGTGTGGTGGGACCATGGTGAAGCTATGGCGGAGATGGAGGAGGGACGCGGTGCGCTCTGGCTGGCAATGGCGATGGCAGCACTGCGGCGGCTGCTGCGTTGCTTGCTGCGAGCGAGCGCAGAGGCGAGGGAGAAGGTAGGAAACCGAATGAGAGCGCGGGAGGGAGCGGGCGAGTGCACGGCGTGTAATGCCGTGCTGCAGCTCGATGTGGCCTGAGCGATCAGGATGCTGGCAACATGTGGCACCGCGTGGCGGCCGAGCTCTGAAACGGTTGGCACTGTAGTTACGATTCAGTCACCGCGATGGGAGCCTGACAGCGCGAATTGGCGACGCTCAAACTCCAAAACCGTGAAGTATTAGCGTGAACAATCTAAATCAAAATTGTAGACCTATATACCACCTTCAACTTTTGTTAAACGATCAAATTCTAATTCACAACCAAAACGGAGTAATATCATGTCAAAGTCGAGCCAGTGCAACTGAAAAACCAAAAAAGACTTAGCAAATTCTAAGTGCTAGAATTCAGGGAATTGTTGATTTTTGTGAGCACCAAATGACTAAGCTATGCACTGATTTAGCTCAAGACCCAAACATAAAAGTTGATCTACTCAAATACTACAACTTTGTTTAAAGGTTCACTGCCATGCAAAGGTTCTATCACCTAGTTCAAACTAGGTCAAACTTGGCACTTAAAATAATGTCATACACCATATCAATGACTTAGAGACTAAACTAGACTTAGTCATGAATACCAAAGTGGTTCCTTATGCTACTCTAAACATGTTTAAAGCATTACCAAGGTCCTACACACCTTTCAAACATTGGTCACCCAAGAATCAAGCACTGTAAGTACTGAAACAATGAAAAACCAATGAAATGTTACATTTGTTTCATAGTCCTATTTCACATGTTTCATGATATTGTTGCATAGCTAACTAACCATGTTTAACTAAAGTGAGTTGCACATGTTGCACACTATTCATTTCATAGAACAACACACATGAAATATACAATATGTTGCAATGTTTCGAAAACATGTTTCATGCGATATAAGCTCATAAATGCATGAATGATGCTCATGATCATGAAGGCTCAATGATGATTGTGATCATGAAATGTCAAGGTTAAGTGCATGCTTAACACCGAGGGTGTTATAGTCGTGCCGCCGGGGAGTGAGCAGCCCGCACCCCCATCGGTCGCTCCGATAGCAAATGCCATCGGGCTGGTCCAATAGCTTGCAAAATATAAGTAGTTTAGTGAAGGTAGAAGTTTAAGTTTGTGAGGGAGCCCCTGTGTAAATATTACTGTGTGCTTAATGACTACAGTTAGTTTTGTTTTCTGTGATGGAATTGCTTCGTTCGGGGGAGCCTGTTCCCTTTCGTTCCTTAGTTTTTCCTTAGCATAATTTTGTTTTTTATTCTTTCTTTCTCGTACCTGCCCATTTGTCTTGTAGGCCACAACCTTGGGAGCATGAGGCATGGCCCATGAGGCTTGGCTGCTCGTAACCATAGGGAAAGGCGGGGTGTGATCGGTTGGAATGTTTTTAAAGTAAAGCTATGTAAAGCAAAACTAAGGAACAAACTATCCCATTGGTTGGGTAGGAAGGAATTTCACCATATGTAAACAAAACAGGGAGGTAGTCATTAAGCATAATGATAGTAGTGTACTCTAGTGGAGCCCCCGAGCGCCCCGGGCCAAAAAGTGTTCGGGTCGGGGTGCTTTTGCAGGAGCATATACTAAGTAAACAATGGTAAGATTGAAGCTTAGGAAAAACGACATAGCTATTCTAGTAGTTCGGAGAGATGAGCGTCGTTGTCATCCTTTGGTCGCTACACATCCGGTCGGATCCTAGCCTGCTATGCCCCCTTTCTTGGTTGCTGCTTCCTTGCCTTTTTCTTCCTTTGGCCTGCCGGCCTGCCGTAGAAGGTGCTTGAGGAGCTGGCAGTCCTTGTAGAGGTGTTTTATGGGGTAGTCGTGGTTGGTGCATGGGCTCTTATTGGGCTCATAGAAGTTGCCGGAAGGGCCCTGCTGGGGCTGCGTGCCTGCATGATCAGCCATGACGACCAACGCGGAGTTGGTCGGTCGGCAGTGATTCTTTCTGTTCTTTTTCCCCCTCTGTGTGGAGGGGCCTTCGTCCTGATCCCAGTGCTTGCCCTTGCTCTTGCCTCGACGTCCGTCGAAGTGCAGCGGGAGCGGCATTTATTGGGGATTTTGGACGAAGGTCCACGGTCTCGGGCCATCAGGGCTAGGACTCTGATCGCTACTGCGTATGTCTCAGTTTGGTCCAAGCCGCGCGAATACAGGCAGTCGGTGTGGAGCGGTTGCTGGGTCAAGATGAGGTGCTAGTGTGGCCTCCTATGCCGCACTTGGCGATTGTAGTGGCAATCAGGTGGAGCGACCCATCGGCCGCGTCCTCGTTCCCCTGGCGGAGAGCAAGGGCGCAAGTCGGCATCGCGACATGGAGCACTCCGCCTATTGAATGGTGGCGGTCTCCACTAGTGCCTAGAGGTTCCGGTGGATCGCTTGTTCATGGGGTCATTCAGCTTGGACAGGCCACGCAGAAGCATTGCCGCGGTGGCGATGTTCTGGTTCACCCGAGCGAAGTGCGGAGGATCATTCCCCCTATCCATGGTGTTGTGCAGGACCTGACGGGTGCGCCCATGGGCGCTGCTCATCGGTCTATGCACGCGGGGCGTAGTGTGGTGCGCTAGGCGAGCCGGCGCAGTTGGTGGCTGATGCAGCCACTGTCATCATAGTTCCTCCACGTGCTCAAGTGTGAGCCCGGGGGTCTCCGCGCAAGGGTCCAGAGAGGTGTGAGTCCGTGAGGACTCTGCTTCCACCGGTGGGTGTCCCGAACAGTCTGCCATGGCGCACTCCTAGGACAGATGGTGGATAGGTGCCATGTCGCCGATGCTGGAGCCAGCACTCTTGCCATCGTCACTCATGAGGTCGAGGAAACAGGTGGGAGCATAGCTCACCATTCCCATGAATTCGGATGTGAGAGGGGGCGGCGCAGGCATCCTTTGGAGCCCCCAGGCATATGCGTCTGTGGAAGACGCGAGGCCATAGGGGAACTGGTCGTATGGCGGTATGTTGGGGACAACGGGGTTCCACCGGGTAATCGGCGGAAGATAGAGAATAGTAATTAAATAACAACATTTATATTACTCACAGCAGAGTTTAAGCAGAGAGTTTGCTCAGAAAGAAGCGTGGATGCTGCGTCATCGAGGTCATGCATCCCATAGTCGATGGAGGGTGCCCCTCCGATGGGTGCTAGGACGTGAGCCTCCTCGCGGAGGTGTAGCACATCGAGCCGGTCAGTGATGAAGTCTAGGCTTTCGAAGAGGAAGGCCTGGGGTGGCTCAAAGATGGGTGGAATCCGCATCCCGGTGGGCAAGGGTGCGGGAAACTCCAATGAGCCAAAGCGAATCGTATCACCTGAGCCCGCCATGGCGGGAGTGGCAGAAAAATGGGCCATCCGATGACCAAAAAGTGTTGAACGCACAGCGTCTTCCCCATGAACGACGATGCAGAAAGTGACCAACTAGTGAATATTTGTAGTTTTGCTGTACGTTGTGATCGGAGGTGGCCTAGCACTCAATGACACAGGATTTATACTGGTTCAGGCAATGTTCCCTACGTCCAGTCAGGGTCGGTCGATGACTTTATTCTTAAGCCTAGGTGCTCGAAGTTTGTAGTGGGGTTACAAATGAGAAGGAGAAAGATGGGGTGTATAAGAGGTCCGATCGACTCTGGTCGGAAGGGCCAAGAGTGACAGGAACTTCGCTATAAGCTAAGTGTTCAAGCGGGTGCTTGAGGTCTGAACCTGGCGGTTCTGTGGTTGTGAGCTATCGAACTAAGGAACTCTGATCAACTTGAATCGGTCTTCTTCGTTGGAGGAAGCGCACCCCCTTTTATATATGAAGGGGACAGCTTTACAAGTGAGAGGGAAAGGGTGCATATGCTACCGAGCCTTGTTGCCCATGCCGGTGGGTACAAGATAATGGTTGGTGCCTACAACACTGTTGATGTTACTGTAGAATGCTAGATGCATGTGGGAGGTCATGCTGCCTTCTTTTGGGACGGTAGACGTCGGTACCTGTAAATACTATTCAATACCTAGAGGCATGTGAGGAGTCTCACCACGTTCACCTGGTACGGTAAATTCTGGTGCCATAACGCTATCGATGCCCAGAGGCACATGGGGGGCCTTACCGTTTGGGAGTTTTTAGCGGTGCAATACTGTAGAGGGAGATGTTGGCGCCTACAATACTATTTGTGTCAGTGTGGCTGTAGAGTACTGCTCCATGCAGGGTATGGTCCCTGGTATAGTGGTTTTGACTTGTGAGCCTTGCCTTGCTTTTCTCTGCACGTCTACTGGTTCCTACCAAGCAGGCGTCCCTGGTCAGATGGCTCAAGTCGGCTCTGAGTGCGCCGGTCGGAGAAGAGCGGTGAGCAGGGTTCCTGCGATCCTCGGTCGGAGACGCGGGGTCAGAGTCGGAAGTAGTATTTTGGGCCAGGCCTTCTGACCGGAGAGGCCATCTAGTGGTGGCTGGAGTTCGAAGCGAACACTCCGGTTGGAGAGGTGGGTCGGAGCAGCCGATGAGCGGGCACTGTTCCTCTTTGGCCAAACCTTCTGGTCGGTGACTGGGCCGCCCTTCTGGCCTGTTATTTTAGACTCTTGGGCTAACCCATGAGTTATGTGCTGTCAGCTTTGGCCAAGCCTTTGGCGTGGAAGCCGGTCCATGAGGGACCCTAGGTTTATAAACCCGACAATAGGGTATACTGTAAAAAAATTATTATTCAATTTGGTAGAACCATTTACAATTCAGTAAACTCATATTCTAATTCGGTAAACCACATGCATTAAATAACATGATAAGTCTAAATTCAAATATTAAGCTAGAAATGATGACATATCACAATAAATAGTTCAAATGAAATACAAATAGATGTGACACTACCGGAATTCTTAAGTTTCCTGAGTGTTTTTATGTTTGCCGAGTACATTCTCTCGGGCACTCGGCAAACAGATCTTTACCGAGTGCTTTTGAAAAACACTCGGTAAAATAGAAACACTCGTCATACAAGTGATTTGCCGAGTGTTTTTAATAAAACACTCGGCATACAAGTTATTTATCGAGTGCCCTGGATCTGACACTCAGCAAAGCTTGCCGAGTGTCAGATCCAGGGCACTCGGCAAAGCCTCCGCCCACCGCACACTTTACACGCACGCACACCCCCTCCTTCCTTGCCCCCGCTCCCCTCTCCCTGCCCGCTGCTCCCCTTTCCCAGCTACCTCTAGGCCCCTCCCCTTCTCCCGCTGGGTGTCACCCCCTCCTTCCCCGGCTACCGCCCCTCCCTCCTCCCCTACCTCCTCCCCAGATCCGCCCGCCCGCGCCCTCTCTCCGGCGTCGTCGCATAGCTCCCCTCCCTCCCCTCCTCCGGTGCGCCCCTCCCCTCCCTCTCTGGTGCGCCCCCTCCCATCCCTCCCCCCTCCCTCTCCGGTGCCAGTGTGGCCCCATCCTCCCCTCCCTCTCCGCCACGCCCCCTCCCCTCTCTCTCCGGCGTGGCTCCGCCCTCCCCTCACTAGATCCGCCTGGCCCTTAGCTCCCCTCCCTCCTCCCCTGCCTCCTCCCTAGATCCGCCTGCCCATGCCCTCTCTCTAGCATCACCGCGCCACGCCGCTCCCCTCCCTCCCCTCCTCTGGTGCCCCCCTCCCCTCCCTCTCTGGTATGGCCCCACCCTCCCCTCCCTCTCTGAATCTGGGCGCCGCCCCTCCCCTCCTCCTCTTCCCCGGATTCAGCCACCGCCACTCCCCCTCTCTCTCCCAGTGGCGACGTGGTGGTGGTGGTGGCGTGTTGGCAGCAGGCGTGGCGGCGGTGGGCGTGTCGGTGGCGGGCGTGGTGGCAGGCGCAGGAGCTACGCGAGCCAGTTGAGCGCGAGGAGGAGATGAGCTCGCCGGTGATGGCGGTGGCGCTATTGGTGGATGGGTTGGCGTGGTGTTGCTGTTTTTTGGAAAAATATTTGTCGAGTGTTTTTTAGCACTCAGCAAAGTCTTTGCCGAGTGCCCGACAAAAAACACTCGGCAAAGATTCTTTGCCGTTAAAATTTTTACCAAGTGCCCTTTGCCGAGTGTTACACTTGACAAAGGGTTTGCCGAGTGTTTTCGTGCCTTTGCCGTGTGCAAAGATCCTGTTCCCTTTAGTGTGACCCACTTTGTGAATGACATGAATGTTTTGATTATATCATCTTCATTCACTTGGAAGAAAATATCCCGCTTAATGAATGTGACTAGACAATTATCCAAAACACAATCACCTAGCTTATTCCTTCACTTGTGTTTCTAAAGATGCAATATTGATCTCCGCTTCTCTTCATAATAACCTGTTAAAAAAATCAATGTCTATGTAATGTAAGATTGTAAGTACGGCAAGCAACTAGCTAGGCACTATTTCACATGGGGATGTTTAACACCTAGGTGTTAAGCATATAATAAAACCCTAATCATAATCATCATTATGCATAATCATCAAGCATCATAGTATAAATTCATTTCATGTTTTAAGTAAGACAACCATATGTTGCACATGATGTGTTTTGTATGATGCATAAAATGGTAACAATAACATCAATTAAGGTGTTTTAAGAATTTATGGTTTGAATGTTTCTTAAACACTTGAAAATATGTTAATATAAATTTTCAAGTACAAAGTGTGTGCTTTCTCATAATACCAAAGTTGGGGTATGAAATTAAGTTAAACGTGTTCAAACTTAAGTTCCAAATTTGAATTTAGCACTATTTTTAGCACTTAGCCATTTTTGAATAACTCTTGAAAATGGAAAACAAGTTCAATGTTTGGGATTTTAAATAAACAATTTTCATGAATAAACTTGGTGCAACCTTGGTACCATTCCAAAGCATGGAGTTTGTATTTTGAAACTATGTTATTGGTTAAATTGTTTGACAACTAGGTAATCATCAAATAATTACCCAAATAAGCTAATTAGCTGTTTTACTAACCCTAAAACAGATTTCAAATCAAATTCAAAAGCTCTTCAACCAGTTCGAATTAGGGGTTGAGTATAAAATCAAAGTTGAAGATCCCGTCTAGATTAGCAACTTTTGTTTTTGGAGTTTTTCAAGTTGCTACATGAATTTGGGAGAAATCGACAAAAGAAGATCAAGCTTCAAGCTGCTATAGTACCTCACGAGCTGCCTACTGCCGCGTCACCGCCATGCACGATTTGGCCATGCCTTCGTGGCTTTTCCCGCGCGGACGCCTGCGTGTAGAGCTCATGAAGGCACTGTCAAGGTCGCGACGTCGCCCTCGCCTATAAAAGCTAAGCGCCGGCCATCGTTTCTTCTTTTTCTTCTCTCAGCACTGCCGCCGAGCTCCTCCACTTCACCGACGAAATTCGTCGCCATCAAGCCGCCTCTGCCCAATTGCTTGCTCCCTCAGTTCTGCCTCACCTTTTCGCTCCTCCCTGACCAACTCACGTTGTGCCTTGTGGCCAGAGTTGCCGTGCACTGCTTTCTTCTCCGTCGCCGTCTAGAATGTCGCCGCGCCCACCTAGCCGTGTCTAGCCTCCTCTGCTCGAGTTACGCTTCAACCAGTCAACGCCTCGATATCGTTGTGAGCCCCAGGTGCTGCCTGAGCTATTGGTTGAACAGCTACCATGCCGTAGCCACCGGGACATGTCACGCCGCCGTGCTCTGCCCCGCCGCTCCGCCATGGCTACGGGCAAGCTTGTTCTAGGCCTTAACTCGATCGTTTAGCTGCTATTTAGTGTTCACGCGAGTGCAAGGAAGCTTTTGGTGTAGTTCCCACCGTCAGTCGTTGCGCCGGGGGTCGCCTCCGCTGTGCCGGAGCACCGCTGTGCTGCCATGGCTGCCGTCGTGTCTGCTACCGTGCTCTAGATGGCCGTCCGTTGCCCTGAGTTTGTGTGCGAGGTCAGGAAGGTCGTGTAGGTGCAAGCCCCGTCACCGGAAACCTCGCCGCCGGCGAGCTCTCGCCGGTCAATGGCGGTGTCTGCCGCAATCGGCGATGGGACACAGTTCTGCAGACCACGGGCCCCGCCTGTCAGTCCCTGTGGCTGACTACGCACGGGTAAAAATGATTTTTTTCCTTTTCGATTTTCTGAAAATGAATAAATGTATTGAATCTTGTAAAATTCATAACTAAATAATTAGAGCTGATAAAATTATGAATTTTTTTATGTAGCCTATTAATGTTGTTATATACCTAGAAAAAATATGAAAGGATGAAAATCAAAAGTTTTTGTATGCCTAAAAATTATCTCTTTTAATTATAAAATGGACCTTGTATAATTTTTGTAGACTAAAATAATAATCGTTTGATCATAAACCTTTTTCTGTATGTTTTACATATTTAGACCTAACTTCACAAAAAGTTTGGTACTATTTGGATAAAAATAAATTATCCACTTGATTTTAGTGTGTTTAAATGCCTTTTTATTAATTAAATAAATACCCAAATGATTTCTATAACTATTTAAATAACCTTGAAGTGATTTTGGACTTGATTGTGAATCTTGGAATACTAACCCCTTTGTAGATCCTTGGAAACTTAATCACATTTTTGTTATGCTCTTAATCAACTTATTAATAATAATAACAAATTGTTTTGTGAGTAATTAACTTATTTGTACCATGAAGAAAAGTTGTACTCAAGTTTGTTAATCTTGTTTGAGTTAATTCATGCACTTGCATCTTCTTTCATACATCATTTTTATTTTCATATCGTCATCTCAAGCATGCATCTTTTATCACGTGTAGTGACCGGAGGGGAGGAAGTGACCGTTGATCAAGTTCTAGAGGAAGAGAATCCACCTATGGAGGTTGGTTTCGAATTTGTGGTTCGTCAGGAGAACCTAACACCTCTACTAACCAAGGTAAGCCTCGGAGCATTTAAAACCCCTTCCTTGTGTTTTACAAATATTATTACACTTTAAACCCTATGCTTTGTGCATTAAGTGATTAGGGTTTGGTTGATTACCAACTACTTCATGCTTACCCTATTACTCCAATATCATCTTTGTTACCTTTTTAGTATGATAGGCTAGTAATGCTTAGCCATGCTTCGCTAATTAGAGTTGAATTCTAAGTTCATCATTACGCAATGATTCTATACTCATGAGATGCCTTGAAAACTTAATTTGAATAGATGAAAATGGAGACCGGACAGGGACATGGGATATGTCTCTGGTGGTTAAGCCGATAGGCTTGCTTGGTCAGTGCTTGTCCTGTCTATGTCGATTGAGGATCATCCATTGTAGACCTATGTGAGTCGAGACTTTGTAGTACTAGCCACATACTCCTAGGTAAGCCTAATATCTCGGCTATTCCATTATGGGAAAGGACAACCACGCACTGGGAGTGGAGAGATGGCGAGAGTAGCAGTGTACCCCACCCAACTAGAATAGGGTAGGGCGGTGGATGTACTGTACTCTCAGGTGGCATGCAAACCCATTTCGATTTTGGAGGATCCGAGTGAAGGTTGATATATGTAGGTCTAGGACCTGCATATGTCGTGTAGTAAGGAATCCCCAGCTGGGTTTTAATCGATTTGAATCGCCGTTGCTTCTCGAAGAAGATGACTCGATTCCCTGATCTGCATCATAGTTAATCAATGGAACTTGGTTACTGATGATCACATGTTGAGATGATTTATAAAGTGTTTGATCTAGAGCAGGTGCAAACTAGATACTAATAATGACTTAAAATCTAAGCTAAAAGTTGAAAGTAAGGATCCACTCGTAGTAAGCTTTTCCGCAAAGTATTTTTATTCTTGCCAAACTACCTAAAGCTTGCATATCCTTGGAGTCTTTTCTTTTTGTCAGGTAAGTCTTGTGGAGTACAATTCAGTACTCAGGGTTTGTTAACCCTTGTTGCAGGTGAACCCCAACAACAGATAGGCTTTTGCCCCTGTTGTATGTCAGTTCTAGAAGATGATAGCCAGCAGTAGATGTGTTGTACTCTCATCCTTGGGCATGATGATACCTTTATGTAATGAATAAAGTTGTGTTAGTCATGCTACCCTACTTCGTTTGACAAGGCAAAAACTTTGGTTTGTAATACTTAAATAAATGGTTTGTAAACCTATGGTTTTTAATACTTTCGCTTTTTAACTCTGATGTAATATATTTGTATCAACTGTTGTAATACTGTAATGTCTTCTGTAATGATCCTGATTGGATGTGAAAAGTGGATGATTTGGGATCCCCAAGGACACCCGACAGACTACCAGAGTTGTGTGAGTCCCACGCATAATGGTCAGAAGTCTTTAGGACAATGAAAAGTGCATGTGAATCATCATAACTTGGGCGGTTCTGTCCCAGCTGGTACCAGAGCATTATTACAGAGAGATTATTGCTAGTATTACTTCTGAAAAACTTCATAAAAGAACATAAAAAAAGTTTTCAAGTTTGATGAAAATAATGCTTCTGACTTAACTTATTCTTGGGAGTTGTGTCGGAATGGGGATAGCATGTTTCATATCACCCTATGTGTAAAAGGAGCGTGTTAGCAATCTATATTAAATTATGAGTTTGTGTGTGAAAGGTTATGTAAATGATGGCACCTATGTAAACTAACTCAATACAATTATGTATGGGACGGGTTTACATTATGTGTTATTTACATTTCAAACTTACTATTTTGTAACGATGCACCTACTACGCTAAGGTAAGAAGGTCAGTAACATCGGTTGCATGATGTGGAGATGTAGTCCTCCCTCCGGAGAAGTGATTCCAGGCATCGGCTGCATGATGTGGAGATGTAGCCCTCTTGCCAGTGATGTGAATCTGGACGATTCCCCCAAGAACTGGCCTACTTGAGGACATTCTATATGGCAACATATAGAGTGTAAGCATCTACCATGCGATAATGGTCATGGTCGCACAGCCGGGGTGTGTTTACCCATGCATGTCCCATAAAGCGAAGGTACAGAAAGTGAATATGTGCTAGTCACGTATGCAGCGTTGTCCATGCAGCATTAATCGCATGGGCGCCACTTCTATATTAAGTGGTGATGTATGTTGGGGTGGGCTATGATGCAATGATTTTCTGTAGGTACACTAACTTGTGAGTAAGAGAGTGTTGAGTGACCTTATAATAGTAAGAGTGACTCATATGTATGTGCCATCATATATGTTCTTGTCGTCTTGCTTTTGGGGAGATCGTTTTGTGAAACGTAGGAATAGTTCATGCATCATGTCATTAATAATACATTGCACACCTCCCCAGTTATAGTTGGTTTGGGTTAAGTATATTATCAAACCTATTCATGCTACCCTCCTTTGTCTGTCTATACTATCCTCATCTCTCTATGGAAATTTGGTGGCTGATTTTTGTTCTTGATCTTATAGAATGACGAGGACCCGTTCTGTCAATACCGATATTCCTGGCACTTCACGGGGTGGCGCCAATATGCCAAATCCACCTCCTCCACCTCCCGCACCAACCTTGACTGAAGCCATTGCTCACCTGATCAATGTGAGCACTGACAATACTCGCATCCTTCAGGCTATGGCTCAGAATATGGCACCTGGTCCGCATGGTCGCCGTGATCCTGAAGGTAACAACACCTATGTTGAGTTTCTAAAAACTCACCTGCTCAGTTTTCACCAAAGCAGAAGAAAAAGTGAATGACTGGATCCGTACTATAGAGCAAAAGTTTGGGCTTATTCGTTGTAATGGGAACCAGAAGACTTTGTTTGCTGCACAACAACTCTAGGGCCCTGCAAGCGCCTGGTGGGCAAGCTACCTTGCTACATAGCCAGAGGGACATTAGGTTCCTTGGGGGAAATCCCATGATGCTTTTCGAGAACACCATATCCTGGATGACATTATGGAGATGAAGCTCGAGGAGTTTCTGAAACTGCAACAAGGGGGAAAGAGTGTAATGGAATATGTGTGGAAATTTAATCAATTGTCTCAGTATGCCCTAGAGCATGTCAACACTGATGCAAAGAAGAATCAGTGCTTTATGCGTGGTCTCAATAGCAAGCTTCAGACTATGTTGACTACATGCACTACTGCCACGTATAATGAGCTTGTTAGTATTGCCATCACTATTGAGGAAAAGAATCGTCAGCACAAGGAGGTTAATAAGAGGAATAATGTTTCGGCAATATCCTCCGGCAACACCAGTCAGCGTCAAAGGGTTGTCTACCGACCTATCTATCGTCCTCCCTGTTGTCCACCTCAGCAGCAAAGCTAGTAGTAGTCATTTGTTAGACCTTCTACCACCCTTTCCTATCCACGCCAGCTGAATGCCTCCGGTGTTTGTCCCAATAATCCATAGAATAATAACTGCCCATGCTACAATTGCGGTAAGATTGTGCACTTTTCTAGAGATTGTCCTCTACCCAAGCAGGCCAATGCTCCATGACTACCAATGAATTAGCAGCAGAATAATTAGCAGAATGCTCAGAAGAAGGGACCTAGTCCAAAGTCAGGCCGAGTCCATTATATTCAGGTTAGAGCAATTCCTGAAGGTGAACCTATTATGATGGGTATGTTTTCTGTTGCCAAACAACCTGTAGTATATTGTTTGATTCTGGTGCACCACATACCTTCATCAATAGAGCATTTGTCATGAAGCATCAATTATCAATAGAGGCTATGGAGAATAGTTTATGTGTACAGTCTCCTGGTGGACGACTGGTATACTAAGGAAATGGTATATCAGATACCTATAGATCTTGTTGGGCATATCTTTCCTACCAATTAGCTTGTTCTTAAGGGTCAGGATATAGATGTGATCCTAGGCATAAATTTGTTGTACCAATGTGGAGCTATCATTGATGCTCTACATAGAACTATACTGTTGAACTCATCTGATAGTAATTCTAAGTTGCTTATTCAACTACCTACTCCTAAGAGGACAGTTGAGAGATTCTATGGAGCCACTGTGAAGGAAGTGAAAGATATTCCTGTAATGAGGGAATTTCTAGATGTGTTTCCAGATGAATTGCCTGGTTTACCTCTAGATAGAGATGTGGAGTTTGTAATTGAGTTGAAACCAAGTACTGCTCCCATATCTAGAAGAGCATATAGAATGCTACCGAAAGAGTTAGCAGAACTTAAAAGCCAGTTGCAAGAACTACTTGATAAAGGATTCATTAGACCTAGTTCCTCTTAGTGGGGATATCCTGCCATATTTGTGAAAAAGAAGGACAAAACTTTGAGGTTATGTGTTCATTACCATCCACTCAATGAAGTAACTATCAAAAATAAGTACCCACTCCCTCTCATTGATCTCCTATTTGATCAACTTGCGGGAGCTAAAGTGTTCTCCTAAATTGATCTCAGATCTGGGTACCATCAAATTAAAATCTGACCTGAGGATATTCCTAAGACTGCTTTCATCACTCGATATGGTCTTGATGAATATCTTGTCATATCCTTTGGTCTAACAAATGCCCTAGCTCACTTTATGTACCTAATGAACTCTATGTTCATGCTAGATTTGACAAGTTTGTTGTTGTCTTTATTGATGATATCCTTGTCTACTCCAAAAATAAAGAGGAACATGCATAACACTTATGCATTGTTCTGAGCCACCTAAGAGAACACCAGTTGTATGCCAAATTTAGCAAGTGTGAGTTTTGGCTTGATAAAGTACCATTTCTTGGCCATGGCTTGTCTGCCGAGGGTGTTGCTATTGACCCTGGCAAAGTGAGAGATATCCTTGATTGGAAACCCCCAACCACTGTCCACCAAGTTCGCAGTTTCCTTGGAAAGGCAGGATATTACCGTCGTTTCATCCCTAACTTCTCCAAGATATCCAAGCCAATCATGGAGCTACTAAAGAATAATGTCAAGTTTGTTTGGTCATTAGAATATGTGGCAGAACCGCCCGAAATAGAATGCTTCCAGAGGCATTTGTCTTCCACCAAACACTAAGCACCCCAAAAGTAAACTATATCGGACGGTTCCGTCGAGCACACCCCAAGGCAGAACTCGAATAATCCATGTTTTTTCCTCTAGGATCCAATAATGAGAACGAGTTTACAATACTTAGTCCATTTCATACAACGAGAGTTCTTAGAAATACATTATTATAACACCAAGTTCAGAGTGTGGAATTTAAACAGTGGAATTAAAATAAACATCTAACGAAAAGATACAACAATCCATCTGTGCCCACCAGAAGAATCCTCCACACAATAGCTACTCCTCAAGCTGCACCTACAACAGGGGTAAATAAACCTAGAGTACACAATGTACTCACAAGACTTACCTGACTTGTGGGAATAGTTTCCCGACTCCAAAGGATATGATAAGCTTTATGGTTTGCTGGATTTCCTTTTTGCGAAAAGCAATACTAGTAGTGAATCCTTATGTATGTTTCTTATTAGTAGTAATATTAGTTCATTATCTAACCATTCTATGTAAGCACCTATTCTACTTTCAAGCAAGAGTTGAGCAATCAGATCCATTTCACCATCTTTCATCTTCTAGTTCTTACTATGGTGCTAGATCGTAATCAAAGTAGTACCGTATTACATGGTGATTCACGAACCAATGTAGCCTAGCTAGGTACCCCAAAACATGCGCCCCACTTGTACCCTAGGCACAAGCAGGACCAACCCACCACTCTCCTGTAAAGGAGTCCAAGTCCCCGTCCAAACTTGGATGCCAAGCCCCCACACCTAAGTCCCAGACTTAGTGTGGTGCTTAGACCTCCATCCCCGCCTCCAACTAGTCGGTCCGAAAAGAGCCGAAACCCACGACAAGAGAGCAACGAGCCTTCCCGCTCCCATAAGCAAGAATGTGCTTAGTATAATAAGTCTGTGACTTGACTAGTATCCAATGCAATGGCCGGTCCTTAATCAACACGGACAGAGAAAACAGTGTAACTGACATGATAGGTTACTTATACTACCGATAGCCTAAGCATAGCAGCTACTCGACCTATACTAGTAGGACTCATAGGTAGGTTATCTATGCATGTAGTTTTAATATAAATCCTGTAATATAAATGCACATCACATATATATATATCTTGTGATTATTCAAAATATGGGTGGTGCACCGGGGCTTGCCTTGGGTAGACACTGTGTCAGCTCATTCAGTCAGTGGTGGCTCCGGGACCTCCTTATCCCACCCCAAAATTTCTAATTTTGGGTTGTGCATAGAAAACACTAAATAAAAATAATTATTTTAATATTTGAATAAAATTTACCAAGTTTAGTTTGAGCTAGCACAAATTTAGTTATAGGAAAAATGTGAATTTTTTAAGTTTTCTTATTTTGATGGGCGTTTGGATGATATGGTGTTTGCTTGTTGCTTCTTTGTGCGTTAGTAGGACAATTTTCCTTCTCCAGCACGTCTTTATCTTTTTCTACAATCAAATTCTTTGTTTCTCTGCTCAAGTTTTTGTTGGGAGCTTCCTAAAATCTTTTCTTTGTAATGCAAATTACTTCTTTCAGTTCCTCATCCATCAATTAATCTATACAAACTTCTCAGAAATTTTTCCAACTTTTCTGGAACTTATTCCTACTTGTCTGTGAGCATAATTTAATTTTTAGATGCTCTAAATTATCTTATCATGGGCTCCAAATACTTTATTTGAGTTCCTCATGTTCCATAATGTCTCTAGGAATTTTCCCCGATCTTTCAGAGCTTTCGGGGTATTTTTCGTGGCTTAAATAATAATTCTAGACTTTTCTAGAATTATTTTATCTGCAAAATTAATTAATTATAAAAATAATAAATCTCTCATTTTTTCCAATGCTCAAAGCCCATGTGTAATAATCCTAATAAATCCTAAAAGCCCATGTATTTATTTACTAATGGGTTTTAATGATTATTTAGGCCCATTAGTAAATATGGCGGGTGCAACATCAATTAGTATCATATTGTTAGTTGATGTAGATATAGGGAGTTTTTCTCCCTATAAATATGTACCAATCCCTTAGGCAAAGCACACCAAAACTACCGTAAGGGGAGCCCCTAGTTTGGGAAATCCATCGTGTAGTAAATTAGATTTTTCTCCTCTCGCCGTCGCCGCCACGCTGCCCAGCCCGACCATCGTCTCCTTTATGCAACAAGTCGAGCCCACCCCTACACAGCTGCTGTTGCCATGGCCGTGTGGTGGCTATACGGGAGGCCAAAGGATGAAGATGAGGTAATTACGAAATTGCCATCAGTTCATAATATCGTCGTCGTATATTCATTTTAAGTCTATTTCGAGTCGTTCCAATTGCGCTAGATTCGTATCGATGTGATCTACATGCTAGTGTCATTGTTTTTCATGTCAAGTGACTTATATATATATGCTTAAATTTTAATTTGATTAATATGCATGCAACTAGTTTTTATAAATAAAAGCAACATAATTATATACAATGCTCTTTTACAAATAAGTTTTAACATGACTAGTTGCTAACATAAATATGTTTCTAAATTATAATATGTTTAGTCTAAACACACATATCGAATTTGATTAGATGTTCTCACATGTCAGTTTGTATTTACAAGTTAAAGTTGAATTGGCATAAATGATATCAAAATATTTATAAATAAAATATGATTAGCTTCAACTCAGTTTTTAAGTATAAATATGACTTGTTTAATCTAAATTAATGCTACTCACATAGGTTTTCCTAATTAACATAAGTTAAGTTTATAGTCTTCTCTTTTCTTTTATAATATAAAACCCTGTAGTTATTTCTTTACAACCATAGTTCTGATTAACGTGCTTTTTATGTCTGTGTGTTCGTAACGACGTGTAGAACATCTTTAAAACCTTTTTAATTGTTGTTTATTATGTTTGGTGTACTGTTCTAATTTAGATCTATTGTTTGCTTCATGTATGATTGCATGGATGCTTGTGTGGTGCTTTATGATCTTGTCCAGTCGTTGAGCTTTACGTGTTGATCGAGAAGTTTCTTGGAAGTTTTGGACTAGAAGAAGGATCAAAGTTTAAGTCAAGTATAGTATAGGATCTTCCTTGTTGTCCTATACATCTTTAATCATTTTATTCATACTGCATGTGTCTACCTTGACTGCCACTAAGGATTTCCTAGTGCTTTGTTGCCTTACCTATGGGGTATTACATTGGTTAGTATGATGCTAGTGCTTAAATGAAATCATGATCTTGTAACTTGACTAATGGTATATGCAATAAACACTAAAAGATGCTTTTTAGAAATATGGAATCAGGGGGCTAGAGCATTGGGCTATTTTTATGGTGCTATAGATTCCTCTACCTAAGGACTTATCTGTAAGTGATTATCCGGGACTTACAGTACAGCTATGAAGGCTACATGGTTCTGGCTTTAGCTCAGTATGAGAACCTTTTCTAGCTTGTTAGTGGTTACCTTTATTGGCATAAGAATGGCTTGCCAAATCGGGTATAGTGCAGCCTCTGTCCCCTTATGTATAGGCTACACGTCATTATGCCATCAAGAAGGGGGCTCTACATTTGTTTGCTGAGTGAATCTAATGGCCCTAACTTGTTAGATGAACCTTTGAAAGGCTTCATAGTGAACCCTGCCGACCTTCCTTAGAACCGGCTCAAGAGATTAGCTACCTTAGGCAAAAGGGTAAATCATGACTCACAGTGAAACTGTACAACCTCTGCAGAGTATAAAACTAGTATATCAGCCATGCTCATGGTCACGAGCGGCCATAAACCATTATGGAATAGATGATGAACACTGATGATACTGATGATAAAGATGCTCACTAATGATTACTGTTTATGCTATTTATTATTCATGTTTACCTGATCATGTGTTTATGTGGGCTTGTGAATAAACTTGTTGCCAGCCACTTGCTAAAAGATGACTCATTAAAAGCTAATCACAGTTAAGCCAGTGTCAGCCTTTTGAGCCTCATAAACCCCATGTTATATTTGTTGAGTACGACATGTACTTACGCTTGCTTTACTTTTTAAATCTTTGGAAAAAAACCAGGATGGGTATCAGATTGCTAGAGTTTGGAGGAATTAGGCTTGTGATCAACCAGTCAGTTGTCTCTGTGGAATTAGAGTCTTTACTCGAAGATTGGAGTTGTCTTTTTCTGCTGTTTGTTGTTTAAGGTTATATCCTTTATACTAAGTACATTATATATTGAGCATTGTCTATTGATATTACCCTTATTTATAGCTATATGTGAGATTTGACTTCCTGGGCTCATATATGGAGTGTATCTGGTTTTGTCCTTAAAATCAGGTGCTACAAAGTGGTATCAGAGCAATGCTGACTGTAGGACGCAAGCCTAATAGAAACTGGTCGTTCTAAGGTTTAGAATTTACTACAAAACTACTTTTTCATCTCCATGACTAGTTGAATTGATTATTTCTTATCCTTGTCCTATTTTATTCTCTCCTTGATAGCTTCCTTTGAGCTATTGCTTCTTATCTCCTTGATTTTTATTTCTTTGGTTTACTAAAGTTTTCTGATCTCACCTTATTCAAATTTGCGATGGCCTTTCATCATAATCCACTCCTTAGGATGCCCACCATTGCTACAGAAGCACATGTAGTTTTGATGTTGTGATGCATGCTTGTCTTGTTTGGTGTGTTGCTTGTTTGTCATCCCTATCTTTGTGATCCAAAGGAAGGCCTTGAAGACTACACTAACACGAGGATCTTCATATGGAATATTCAGAGTTTAGTAAAACTCTTGTTAAGTGGGGTAGCATCCTCTACAAAGCATCTTTATCTTCCATGCTATCGTGTGCAACTCCCAAATCCACTTTATCATACAAGTTCATTCCTTCATCTCATGAATTCTGAATTAAGGAAGTGTGGAGGCGTGAAGATCTTCTTTATCTTTCTCCATAGTCTCTCTGAATCTCGAGACAAGATTCCTGTTAAGTGGTGTAGTTTGTCACACCCCAAAATTTTGAATTTTGGGTTGTGCATAGAAAACACTAAATAAAAAGAATTATTTTAATATTTGGATAAAATTTACCAAGTTTAGTTTGAGCTAGCACAAATTTAGTTATAGGAAAAATGTGAATTTTTAAAGTTTTCTTATTTTGATGGGCGTTTGGATGATATGATGTTTGCTTGTTGCTTCTTTGTGTGTTGAGAGTGAGCAATGTCTTTAAAATGCATTAGTAGGTCGATTTTCCTTCTCCGACACGCCTTTATCTTTTTCTATAATCAAATTCTTTGTTTCTCTGCTCAAGTTTTTGTTGGGAGCTTCCTGAAATCTTTTCCTTGTAATGCAAATCACTCTTTTCAGTTCCTCGTCCATCAATCAATCTCTTCAAACTTCTTAGGAAATTTTCTAGTTTTTTATGGAACTTGTTCCTACTTGTCTATGAGCATAATTTAATTTTTAGATGCTCCAAATTATCTTATTATGGCTCTAAATACTTTATTTGGGTTCCTCATGTTCCATAATGTCTCTGGGAAATTTCCCTAAACTTTTAGAGCTTTCGGGGTATTTTTCGTGGCTTAAATAATAATTCTAGACTTTTCTAGAATTATTTTATCTATGAAATTAATTAATTCTAAAAATAATAAATCTCTTATTTTTTTTGCCTTGTTACCTATGGGGTATTGCATTGGTTAGTATGATGCTAGTGCTCAACTAAAACCATGATCTTGTAACTTGACTAATGGTATATGCAATAAACACTAAAAGTTGCTTTTTAGGAACATGGAATTAGGGGCTAGAGCATTGGGCTATTTTTATGGTGCTCTAAATTCCTCTCCCTAAGGATTTATCTGTAAGTGATCATCCGGGACTTACAGTATAGCTGTGAGAGCTACATGGCTCTGACTTTAGCTTAGTATGAGGACCTTTTCTAGCTTGTTAGTGGTTACCTTTATTGACATAAGAATGGCTTGCCGAATCAGGTATAGTGCGGCCTCTATCCCCTAGTGTATAGGCTGCGTGTCTTTATGCCATCGGGAAGGGGGACCTACATCTATTTGCCGAGTGAATCTAATAGCCCTAACTTGTTAGACGAACCTTTGAAAGGCTTCATAGTCAACCCTGCCGACCTTCCTTGGAAGTGGGTCAAGAGATTAGCTACCTCGGGCGAAAGGGTAAATCACGACTCATAGTGAAAGTGTACAACCTCCACAGAGTGTAAAACTAATATATCAGCCATGCTCACGGTCACGAGAGGCCTTGAACCCTTATAGAATGGATGATGAACACTGATGACAAAGATGCTCACAAATGATTACTATTTATGCTATTTATTATTCATGTTTACCTGATCATATGTTTATGTGGGCTTGTGAATAAACTTGTTGTCACCCAATTGCTAAAAGATAACTCATTAAAAGCTAATCACAGTTAAGCCAGTGACAACCTTTGGAGACTCATGAACCCCATGTTATATTTGTTGAGTATGACATGTACTTATGCTTGCTTTACTTTTTAAATCTTTGGAAAAACCCCAGATGGGTACCAGATTGCTAGAGTTTGGAGGAATTAGGATTGTGATCAACTAGTCTGTTGTCCCTATGGAATTAGAGTCTTCACCCGAAGATCGGAGTTGTCTTTTCCACTGTTTGCTATTTAAGGTTATATCCTTTATACTAAGTACGTTATATATTGAGCATTGTCTATTGATATTACCCTTATTTATAGTTATATGTGATATTTGACTTCCTAGGCTCACATACAGAGTGTATCTAGTTTTGTCCTTAAAACCGGGTGCTACACTCCTCCTGCACGAGAATCTCCTCCTCGTACTCCTACTCCTCGATCACCTTCTCGAACTTATGATCTCCGATGGTCTCGATCTCTGCCAACTCGTTCTCTACATGCATGCGATGATGATACAACACTTAGTATTTTGGCAACAACAACTCTTAAAATAAGAATACACATGCTAAGCTACTAAGCTAGCTCTAATGACTAAAATACTAAACTAATCATTATCTCTATCAAATAGATTCCAAGCTCACCCTACTAGTGCTTAATTTTTATAAACCAATATCATGCCATTATCCATTTAGCCTTAATGGGTATTTAGCTACCATATTAAGTAGTCTATTTTAGGGCTACAAAAATTACAGTGAGCACATAATAATACCATGAAGCTACTGTAAAATTTTCAAAGCTAAAGCTATCACCATTTTGCCACAAAAATTCCTACAATATTTGACCTAACAATATTAAACACTCTCAATTGATTTAATAGCTCCTTGTATCAACAAGTATATATATATGAACTAAATACACTAACAGATAGAGCACAATTTTAGGAACTTAACAAAATTTGTTTCATAATTTTTGGACATCTATATTATTTTATATTAATTATAAAAGTTCAGCTTAGGATTAAAATGAAAAGCTATTTCTATTTTTCCATGAAAAAGGTAAACTGATTTTGGCCCAACACGTCCCATGTGGGGTAGCGTTCGCACGCGCGCGAGCGCACGGCGGCCCACATGAGGCCGGCCTACAGCGCGAGGCGGCCGACGGCGGGGAAGCCTGCGTGCGCTGGCATTCTTGCAAAAATGCCCCTGGACAATGATGATGATGAAGATTCAAGTCATGATGATCAATCTTCCTTCTCCACCTCCGACCTTGATGAAAAATCAATCAACCTTATCAACAAGGTAGAGAAGATGATCCAAAGGCTCAATGTCAAGGGTGTGCCTATCCAAATCCAAGATCTCATTTTCACCAATCAAATAAATGAGCAAAGAAAGAGAGGATGCCATGGATTCGGCGAATTAGGGCACTTTGTGGAAGTTTGTCCAAATAAGTCCACACCCAAGACAAAGAAGATGGCATGCAAGAACCAAACCCTCACATCAATAAAGTCATGGGATGATTCTTCAAGTGAAGAAGAACACCATCAAAAGAGGCGAGGGTGCATGCATAGATCATCAAGCTCTTCTCGTATGTGCCTGATGGCATGAGGTAACGAAAGCTCATCCTCTAGTAAGAGTGATAGTGATGATAAAATGCCTTCTTATGATGAAATTGTGCAACAAAATCTTAATTATGCTAAAGTTTGCACTAGTCAACAAAATAAGCTCAAAAAATTAAAAGAAAAGCTAGATAGTTCACAAAAAGCATACAAAACTTTGCTTGAACAATATGAGAACTTTGCTAATCTCAATGTTGAACTATCTACTAAAATTGAGCAACTTAAGGCTAGTGCAACAACAAATGCATGCACAATCAATGATGAGCAACTTGCAAAGAAAAATGAAAAATTAAAGAAAAAGTTAGCTAGCTCACAAGATCCTTATAAAAGTTTGCTTGCTAAAATAGAAACCATGTGCAAACATTGTGATGAGCTAACTAATAAAGTTGCTAATCTTGAAGCCATTATTACAACCCCCACCAAGGCATCTAAAAATAAAAGTTCTATCTTTAACATGTCTAAAAAGGATGCCTCTACTTCTTGTAATGATTTATATTTAGACTCATCTTTGTGCAACCAAGTTTGTGTTGAGAAAGTTATTGTAGATACACACACACAAGAGGTTACAAAGGAGAATGAGCAACTCAAGTAAGAAGTAGCTCGCCTCACCAAGGACTTGACTCAAGAGAAAGGCAAGGTGAAGCAAGCCCAACTTCATCAAGATAACACCGTCAAGGGAGTGAAGAAGCATGATGAAGGACAAACCGTGGTTTGCTACGTGTGCCACAAGGAAGGTCACAAGTCCTATGAGTGCAAGGTGAAGAATGGGGGAGGAGCAAAGAAGAAAGAGAAGAAGCAAACAAGCAAGCTCTTCAACACCTACACCAACAAGGTGAACAAGAAGGGCTCCACACCTTATCTCTTGAAGAAGAAGAAAAACGACAAGGTGGTGGCCATCAAGGTGAACAAGCAAAACAACAATGGGGTCAAACGCTTTTGGGTGCCAAAGGAAATCATTTCCAACATGAAGAGCACCAAGAAGGTTTGGATCCAAAAGAGAAGTGAGAAGTCTGATGGACTTTGGGGAATTTGGAGACTTGGCAAAGTATGGATGCATTTCATGGGGTGCATCATGATGGACAAAATCATTGCCAAGTAGGTTAGTGAATACTATGGACCCAAATTCCCCTTCCCATGTTAGGTAACTAGACTATATTTGCTTCAATTGGTATTAGATTTAACTTTCTTACAAATTGGTATCTTTAAGCATCTAGTTACTCTTCATGCCTAGGTTTGCATTTGCATTCTTATATCTTTTGTCATGCATACACTAGGTATATCATATGGTAGGCTTGCTTAGTTTCATTCTTATTCCTTGGAGCAATCCTACATGGTTTAAAATTGTTTAGGAGCATGGCATATAGCTTGTCTTTCGATTTTTTCATCTAATATGTGCCAAAGTCCAAATTGTAGATAATTTCTCCTGAATATTGCCTTAGAAAATGACTCTCACATTCATGTGATGTCATCTTTCAAGTGGTATTTTTGACTCTAAAATCAAATGTGCATGATTCCTACAAGTATTCCATGCTTGTATGCACAAATTTAGGGGGATGTTACTCTACAAGTTGGATGCTTTGAGACTAACACCTTTTCAAGCTTATCATGTGTGTAGTAGTCTCATTGCAAGGAAAATGGAGTCCCCGGAGTTAAGCATCGTACTTCAATTATCCACCACCTATTTCAAGTGGTAGAAAACAAATTGGTTTCCACATGTGGTATTCCCAAACCACTATCATCATGTTGATTTCATTTTGATATATATATGCTTTCTCCATGCATTATATAGATTAAATTCCCTTGAGCAATAATTTGCCAATTATGCATATGCTTTGCCTTCTATCATATGTATGTATATATTTAGGGGGAGCTTAATCTATATAATGTGAGAGTCAAACTTTGTGACCTATTCTGCTCTACACACAAAGGATCACAAGTTTGACCCTCCCTTGTGCTACTAATGTCTTCCTTTTCGATGTTTGGTTCCAAAGGGGGAGAATTTAGAGGACCAAAAGCAAGCATTGATTTGTAGGACCAAAAGCTAGATCATAATAATTTACAAATGGTAATGGTCCGAGAAAGGGAGGATAATGGATTATGGATTAGCCTACGAAATGGGGAGAATTTGTACGAAGCAAGGCTTAAATCCATAATGCCACATGGGGACATTTGCAAGGGCAAGATAAGTTTTATTGTGGTATTCTTTAGTCTTACAAGTAGTATCTTTAAGCATCATATAACCTTGCCCCTTGCATTGCATCCTAGCAAGTAGATAGTTTTTTAAATTCCAAATTTTTATTATTTGCTTGCTTTGGTCGTGTTGTTATCAATCACCAAAAAAGGGGATATTGTAAGGAAAATGGATCCAAGGCCCAGACTAAAGTATTTGCAAGTGTTTGTTTTGTAGTTCAATAGGGTGCAAGATGTGACTTGGACAAAGGTGACGTGGTGATTCGATGATCAACATCATAAACAAGACCCTAGGAGCACAAGAGAAGACCGAAGATATCAAGCAATGTCCAAGCATGAAGATAGGAACCAAGTCATACGCAAGATCACAAAGAAATGAGCTCACAGAAGTGACCGGACACTGGAGGAAAGTGACCGAACGCTCCGATCAGTGACTCGACTACAGCAGGCGTCAGCAGCAGTGACCGGACGCTGAGTACTAAAAACGATCGAACACACCAATGGCACTATTCATCATCATCGACAACATTTAGTACTGACCGGACATTGGCGGCAAATCAACCGAACGCAGGACAACAACGTCCGATCGAGTACAGAGAGGTTCCAGAGTTGCAAAATTGCGACTGGACGTGTCCGGTGGCATGTGACCGGATGCTGGCAGCGTCCGATCAGTTGATCGCAGCTCTAACAGTTGCGACAACCGGATGCATTCGGTCAGGACATGATCAGCGTCCGATCAGTAGCAAAAAAGCAGGATTTCGATCTCAATGACTACTTTGTTAGTGGGGCTTATAAATACAACCCCCAACTGGTCAAATGGTGTGAGTGGAGCTGAGGAAACATAACAAGGATATTGATACTCCATTTTAGTGATCTCCACTTGCATAGTTCTTAGTGTTTTATTAGGTGATTAGCGTAGGTGCTTTGCGAAGTGCTTACATTGATTAGACCACCGCTTATGCGCTTGCTCTAGGTTTAGGCCTAGTGTGTAGTGAGGTTTGCATACCACTTACCACTTGGTGTTTGCACGCACCATTGTTGTACATCAGAGGGGCTTGTGGTCTTATGAGATCACACCAACCGTGTTTGTGGTGTGGCCGCCACCGTGTACCGGAGGGAACAAGGCACATGACATTTCGGTTAGAAGCTTGATAGTGAAGACGGCGGGGAGCATCCGGGAGAGGCTTGCCGAAAGGCACATCGGAGACCCACTTGCGCGTGGGGAAGGCCCGAGGCTATCGATGGAGTTATTGAACTAGGAGCTTGGCCCTTGCGAGAGATGCCTTACGAGGGGCTCCAACGAGGACTAGGGGGAAGCTTGCGCGCTTCTCGATACCTTGGTAAAAATATCAGAGTCATCGATGGGAGTTTGCATATCTCTACCTTGCTCTTTAACTTCCGCATTTACATTGATTGTATTACTTTTTTTGTGGTAGAGATAGCAACACACTAGCTAAACCATAGTTGCACATTTAGGTAGTTTATCTTTTGTATAGGTTTTCCTATGGTTAGAAAAGAGGCCATAGTTTAGAAGTAGATTTTTTAAGTTGCCTAATTCACCCCCCTCTTAGGTGTCACAGTCCCCTTCAAGATAATTACTGCTCAGAAAAAGAACAAAGGGGTAGCTCATATCAAAGAGAGAGTTATAACCAAAAGGCCTCGTGTTTTCGAATTGAGGTTGAAGGTGTTCTCTGGTTCAAAAATCATCTAGTAGTACCAAAAGTTCTTTAGTTACATCAACAGATCCTCGATGAAGCTCACTTATCTAGGAAGTAATAAGATGTATCAGGATCTAAAGCAGAGGTTCTGGTGGACCAAGACGAAGATAGAGGTTGCTCAGTATTTAGCCAAGTGTGATACTTGTCAATGAGTAAAAGCTGTTCATTTGAAGGTTGCTGGACCACTCAACCCTTGCCTACTCCTTCATGGAAGTGGGATGATATCAGTATGGACTTCATTGTTGGTTTGCCCAAAACATCCAAAAGTTTTGATTCTTTTTTGGTCATTGTTGATCGGCTTACCAAGGTAGCACATTTCCTTCCCGTCAAAGCATTTTACGTAGCCAAAACGTGTGCTGAGTTATATATCAATAGGATTCTGAGTCTACATGGGGTGCCTAAGACCATTGTTTCTGATAGAGGTACACAATTTGTCTCCAAATTCTAGGAGCACCTACATAAATCACTAAGTACCAAGGTTATCCATAGTTCAGCTGATCATCCTCAGACTGGAGGACAGATTGAAAGAGTCAATCATATTCTAGAAGATATGATAAGAGCCTATGTTCTCACTTATTTAGCTAAGTGGGATGAGTGTTTACCTTTGGTAGAATTCTCTTACAACAACAGTTATCAAGAAAGCATTAAGATGGCATCTTTTGAAGCCCTTTATGGTAAAAAGTGCAGAACTCCTTTGAACTAGTCAGAGCCTAGAGAAAGATGGTTCTTTGGGTTAGACTTGGTAAAAGAAGCCGAAGAAAAGTTCTACTTATAGAAGCCAATATAAAAGTAGCTCAGTCTCACAAGAAGAGTTATGCTGATAAAAGATGTCAACCCTTAATATTCAAGGTGGGAGATCATGTTTTTTTTTCTAAAAATATCGCCAAGGAAGGGAGTTAACCATTTCGGAGTCAGAGGGAAATTAGCACCTCGCTATATTGGTCCTTTCCAAATCTTGGAACGGTGTGGACCAGTAGCTTATCACCTTAAACTACCAAAATATCTTTTTGCTATTCATAATGTGTTTCATGTATCTCAGTTTAAGGAGTGTCTTCAAGTGCTAGATCAAGCCATTGAAATTGAAGGAGTTGAACTTGAACCAGATATGACTTATGCAGAATAACCTATTAGGATCTTGGATCAGAAAGATCGAGTTACTCAAAGGAGAACAATCAAGGTTGAGTAGAACAAACATTCAGAAGATGAAGCTACATGGGAGTCAGAAGATTATCTAATGGAGAATTATCCGGATTTCCTTGCCTCTATCTAGATGGCTAACTCCTCTACATTTGTAACCTTTCCTTTGAAAGTTGATGTAATATTACAAACTTTTCTTGTTGTTTTATGAAGACCTTGCTTGGTTATGTGTTTGACACATTTCCTTTTCCATTACTTAACCCAAAGCTTTAGATGCTTCTTAAATCTCGGGGAGATTTCTGTAAGGGGGAGGAGCTGTAACACCCTAGGTGTTAAGCATCTAATAAAACCCTAATCATAATCATCATTATGCATAATCATCAAGCATCATAGTATAAATGCATTTCATGTTTTAAGTAAGGCAATCATATGTTGCACATGATGTGTTTTGTATGATGCGTAAAATGGTAACAGTAACATCAATTAAGGTCTTTTAAGAGTGTATGGTTTGAATGTTTCTTAAACACTTGAAAATATGTTAATATAAATTTTCAAGTACAAAGTGTGTGCTTTCTCATAATACCAAAGTTGGGGTATGAAATTAAGTTAAACGTGTTCAAACTTAAGTTCCAAATTTGAATTTAGCATTGCTTTTAGCACAGCCATTTATAATGACTCTTGAAAATGGTAAACAAGTTCAATGTTTGGGATTTTAAATAAACAATTTTCATGAATAAACTTGGTGCAACCTTGGTACCATTCCAAAGCATGGAGTTTGTATTTTGAGACTATGTTATTGGTTAAATTGTTTGACAACTAGGTAATCATTAAATAATTACCCAAAGAAGCTAATTAGCTGTTTTACTAACCCTAGAAATAGATTTCAAATCAAATTCAAAAGATCTTCAACCAATTTGAATTAGGGGTTGAGTCTAAAAGCAAAGTTGAAGATCTTGTCTAGCTGAGCAACTATTATTTTTTGAGTTTTTCAAGTTGCTACATGAATTTGAGAGAAATCAACAAATTAAGATCAAGCTTCAAGCTGCTACAGTAACCTCACGAGCTGCCTGCTGCCGCGTCACCGCCATGCACGATTTGGCCACGCCTTCATGGCGTTTCCCACGTGGATGCCTCCGTGTTGAGCTTGTGAAGGCGATGTCAAGGTCATGATGTCGCCCTCACCTATAAAAGCTAAGCACCGACTGTCGTTTCTTCTTTTTCTTCTCTTAGCGCCGCCGCCGAGCTCCTCCACTTCACCGGTGAAATTCGTCACCATCGAGCCGTGTCACACCCAATTTTTAGGGTAAAATGGGATGCAAAATCTTATGTGTGTCCAGAGATCAATCACACACATAAGCCGACAAATTATGAATAGTATCATCATAAGTATTTATTACATCACGAATAATAAGATAGAGTCTTCACATAAATATAGCGGAAGTATAAAGAAAAGATCTCTCACGGAAGCTCCATAGCACAGGAACGTCAACTGGTTGACCATAAGTCTAGTAATCCTTAAGAAAGTCATTATTACCATGGCCATCTGTTACCCATCCAGGATTTTTATCCAAATAATGAAAATAAACAAGCATAAGTACATGTCGTACTCAACAAGTGTAACATGGGGTTCATGAGGCTCAAAAGGCTTGACACAGGTTTTATAGCATTCAGCTTTTAGTTGTCATAATTTTAGCATAAGAGTAGCAACAAGTTGTTTCAATTCCTAAAGCAAAACACATGATCAATATAAACATGAATAATGAATAGCATAAATGGACAATTCTTAGTGTTCATCTATTCCGTAAATGTTCCAAGGCCGCTCGTGACCATGAGCACGGCTGATATACCAGTTTTACACTCTGCAGAGGTTGTACACTTTTACTATGAGTCGTGATACACATGCCTGGGTTTGCAACTCCTAAAACACTTCCAAAGTGAGCAGGCAGGGGTCATTATGAAGCCTTTCAAAGGTTCGTCTAACAAGTTAGGGCCGCTAGGTTTCTGTGGCCTACGAATGTAGTTCCAATAGGCACAATGACACGCAGCCTATATACTGATGGACAGAGGCTGCACTATATCCAACCCGAAACACACCCCTTTTACACTATAAAGGTAACCTCTAACAAGCTAGAAAAGGTCCTCATACTGAGCTAAAGTCAGAGCCATGTAGCCCTCATAGCTGTACTGTAAGTTATGGATGATCACTTATAGATAAGTCCTTAGGGAGAGGAATCTAAAGCATTTAGAAAGTAGCTAAACACTCCAGCCCCCTGTTTCCAAGTTGCTAAAAAGTCATATTTTAATGTTTATTGCATATACCATTAGTCAAGTTATAAGATCATGGTTTAATTGAGCACTAGCAAATCTATCCAATGCATATCCCGTAGGTGACAAGGTATAAGTTCAATTCTAGGGAATCCCTATCAAGGTGACACATGCAGCATGTATTTAATGTATCAAAATGAATAGGAAACAAGGATGATCCCATGCTATACTTGCCCTTGCCTTCAACAAAGTACTCCTACTGATCCGGCATGTCAAAGTAATACTCTTGGTCTCCCACGAATTGCTCACCGTCTATACTCGATAATCACAACAATATACAAGCATCCAGAAGCAGCCATACATAACAAACAAAAGCTATAAATTAGAATAGTACACCAAACAACATAAAATCAAAATGAAAATTTTGTAAAAAGAATCTACATCTCACTACAAACACACAGACGCGAAGATCACAAAAATCGAAGCTAAAACGAAGAAGCTATGAATTAAACAAGTTTTCCTTTAGTAAAATAATAGAGTAATTCTAACCTTGAATTTTAAAGGTTGAAAACACACTTAATAGTAGTATGAACTTGTAGAATTAGGAATTATGAACCTAACGCAACTCGAACGGATCAAATTGGAGTCAAAATAGAGATTTTATGGCTAAAACAAGATTAGTGGCAAAACTTTAAATAGGTGAAAACGTATTTTAGATCTAACCGAAACAAAGTACACTTTCAAAAGAAGAAAATGAAATCTAGAAAGATGCTATGGACTCTAGGTTACAAACCAAATACTTATAAGGGCTCTTTTGCAAAACTACAAGCGAAGGGGTATCCTTCGATATGGCCGTCAGATTAGATTTGGACGACCGGAATTGAATCGGGCAAATGAGAGGTGACGCTGGCGAACGACGGCGTGCTCCACGTGGCTCCATGTCCAGTGATGGGCGGCACTTGTCGATTATGGTCTAGGAGCACGATTGAATGAAACAAAGGCAAGGGAAGATAGAGGAGATGATGGTGAACTCGTTCGGATACCTTAGCAAGGCGTGGAGCAGACAAAGATGACATGGCGCACGGCGAGGCAGATGGCATCGATGTCGGCACTAGGTCATGGTGGCTCGACAAAGGTGGCTGTGATGCTGGAGCTTGGATTGGGAGGCACGGGCATAGGGCATCCGAATTTTATCAGGCGGGGATGACTTGGGGCACAAGATACGGAGGAGGAAACGTGGGCAGCGCGGAGTCGAATGGCGGTGATGGAATCCGTTGTGGTTACGGCATGAGGTAGACGATGGAGCTGCTGATTGATGGGGCTCAACTGTCAGCGGGAGGAAGGAGAGAAGAGACACGTGGCGTGGGCTGCTGGGCTGATAGTTTTGATGGGCCACTACGTGAAGGGAGGGAAATGCTAGGTGCGTAGAGAGAAGAGGGGCGCAGGGCACGAGTAGGCCAGCACGGAGAAGCGGAAGGGGCTGCAGCGCTGAGGAGCAGGCCAACAGGCCAAAAGCGGGGAAGGGGAGGAAGGGAAATTCATTTTCCTTTTCCAAATTTTCCCAATGCAATTTCAAAATGCAAATTCAAATCAATTTGAAATCTGACTTCAAACCAAGCAATACAAAATAATATGTAGCAGCATGGATGCACATACATGTTTGTTGACCTATATTTGATTTTATTTTTAACAAAGTCATTTTTTTTCTAAATTTCAATGTTCACAAAATGCATAATTAAATTATTTTCTCCTATTTAAAATTATGCAAATTTTAGGGTGTTACAATTCTATTCCCCTTAAAATGAATCTCGTCCTCGAGATTCGGACGATGCTTACTCAAAAAGCTGTGGGTATGTTCTCCTTAGATCCTCTTCTCTCTCCCAAGTAGCCTCATCTTCTGTATACTGATTCCACTGAACCTTACACATCTTTATATCTCGGCTCCTTGTAACTCTTTCAGTCATCTCCAAAATCCTTACTAGAAACTCCTCATAAGTGAGATCTTCCTTAACTATAAGCTCTTCTAACGGTATCTGCTCCTCAGGTACCTGCAAACACTTCTTTAATTGAGACACATGGAACACATCATGTACACCCAACAAATTCTCAGGCAATTCCAACTGATAAGCTACTTCTCCACGTCTCTCTATAATCTTGAAAGGCCCAATATACGTTGGTGCTAACTTTCCTTTCATGTTAAACATTCTTACACTTCTCATTGGTGACACCTTCAAGCAAACATAATCACCTTCTTGAAAATCAATTCTCTTCTCCTAATGTCGGCATAACTCTTCTGTCGAGACTGAGCCACTCTCAAGTTATCTTTGATCATCCTTACTTGCTCTTCTATATCTCTTAAAACATCTGGTCTGAATACTTGAGTTTCTCCCGTTTGATTCCAAAACAATGGGGTTCTACACTTTCATCCATACAAAGCTTCGAAAGGTGTCATATTGAGACTCTTTTGATAACTGTTGCTATACAAGAACTCTGCATAAGGCAAACTCTTGTCCCAACTTGTACTGTACTGCAACACACAAGCTCTCAACATATCCTCTAATATCTGATTAATCCTCTCAGTTTGCCCATCTATCTGAGGATGATATGTTGTACTAAAATTCAACTTTGTTCCCAACAAATTATGTACTTGCTGCGAAAAATGAGATGTAAATTGAGTACCTCGATCAGACACAATTTTCTTAGGAACTCTATGTAGACACACTATCCTTTCCATATATAATGTAGCTAGTTGGGGTCCAGTATAGGTAGTCTTGACCGGTAAGAAGTGAGCAACTTTAGTTAACCGATCCACTATCACCCAAATTGAATCATAGCCTCTCTGAGTGCGTGGTAACCCAACAATAAAATTCATACCAACTTCTTCCCACTTCCACTCAGGTATCTTCATTGGTTGTAATAATCCTGTAGGTCTTTGATGTCTAGCCTTGACTCTCTGACACGTATCACATAAAGCAACATATTCAACAACATCTCTCTTTAGTCTGTACCACCAATACTTCTCCTTCAAATCCAAATACATCTTGGTACTCCCTAGATGAATAGAGTAAGCAAACTCATGTGCCTCATAAAGAATTGCATCTCGTATAGCCTTATTCTTAGGCACACATAGCTTTTTCCCAAACCACAAAGTTACATTAGTGACTAGCCCTTACATATTTCTTTCTCTAGTTTAGGCTCCAACACCAACTCCACTACATTAGTGACAAAACCCAAATTTAATCGCTCAAATTCAGCACACAACTCACTTGACATAGGTGCCACTTGCACCTCATTGGCATAACTCTTCCTGCTAAAAGCATCGCAACAACATTCGCTTTTCCAGGATGATAGTGTACCTCTAGATCATAATCTTTGATCAACTCCAACCATCGACGCTGTCTCATATTCAGATCCGTCTGAGTGAAAATGTACTTTAGACTCTTGTGGTTAGTATAGATATCACTCTTATGTCCGATAAGATAATGTCTCCATATTTTCAGAGCATGAACTACTGCTGCTAATTCCAAATCATGAGTAGGATAGTTTAGCTCATGCTTTCTCAACTATTGGAATGCATAAGCCACTACTCTACCTTCTTGCATAAGAACAGATCTGAGTCCTTGACGAGATGCATCACAATAGATAGAAAAGCTCTTGCTCAAGTCTTGCAAAACCAATACTGGAGTGGTAGTCAACCTCTTCTTCAATTCTTCAAAGTTAGCATTTTAATCCTCAGACCACACAAACTTAGCATTTTACTCCAAAAAAGCTATCATAGGCTTAACAAGCTTAGAGAAACCTTCTATGAACCTTCTGTAGTATCCAGCCAATCCCAAGAAACTATGAATCTCTCCCACATCAGTTGGTGGTTTCCAATTCAATATATCTTTCACCTTGCTTGGATCTACTGTGATTCCACCATTAGAGACAACATGGCCTAGGAAAAAAAACTTCCTTCAACCAGAATTCACACCTTCTTCGCTTAGCATATAACTTGTGTTCCCTAAGCTTCTGCAAGACCAACCTTAGATGTTCAGCATGCTCTTCTTCCATTTTGGAGAATACCAATATATCATCAATAAACACCACCACAAACTTATCTAGAAACTCCATAAATGCCTTATTCATCAAGTACATAAAGTATGCAGGTGCATTGGTCAAACCAAAAGACATAACAGTGTACTCGTACAAACCATACCTCGTAGTAAAAGTTGTCTTGGGTATGTCAGTTGCACGAATCTTCAACTGATGATAGCCAGAATGAAGATTAATCTTAGAGAAAACACAAGCACCTCTCAACTGGTCAAACAAGTCATCAATTCTAGGCAACGGATACTTGTTCTTGATAGTAACCTCATTGAGTGACCGATAATCAACACACATCCGCTGAGTACCATCCTTCTTGTCAACAAATATAACTGGTGCTCCCTAAGGTGATGAACTAGGACGAATGAAGCCTTTCTCCTAACTCATTTATTTGTTTCTTAAGTTCCTCTAGTTCATTAATCTCTATTATATATGGACGCTTAGCTATAGGTGCAGTTCTAAATAATAATTCAATAATAAACTCAATGTCGCAGTCAGGTGGCATACTTGGCAAGTCATCGGGGAACACATCTAGAAACTCATCCACCACAGGGTCCTCCTTGTTCTCGTTATCATCAAGCTGGTTCACTTTGGTTGTTGGTGGTGCTCGTACTACCACATCAACACTGATTCTTTCCCCATTTGGTGTGGTCACAACAACTACCTTCTCTTGACACTGAATGACTGCTAGTTGTTGCTTCATCCAGTCCATACCTAGAATCACATCAATACCAGATGTCCTCAACACAATGGGGCTCACTTTGAACTCTACCCCCCTTAAGGATAGACTAGTCGGAAGACAACAATAAGAAGCTTGCATACTACCCCTGGTGAGCTTACTAATATAGGATCTTTCATGGCACATAAGGGTATGCTATGCGTTCTAGCAAATGCTTGTGATATGAATGGATGCGAAGCTCTAGAATTGAAAAGAACAATGGTGGGAGTTGAGTTGATATCAAACGTATCAAGCATGACTTCTGGTTCCGCAAGTGCCATCTCTGTAGACACATGATTCACCTTCCCATAATGTGATGGCTTCTGGTTGCTATTCTACCTCTAGGGGGTTTGCTAGTTGGGCTTCTCTAGGAAATTATACGCCAGATGACCCTCTTTTTCACAGTAGAAACACTTGTTGGGAGTGCTAGGGGCACTAGTCTTCATAGGAGTATTGTTAGGTGCTCCCTGTCGTGGTGTCTGCTAACTACTCTGCTGATGAGGATGTTGATTGCCATTCTGCTACTGATTCTAGTTGCGCTAAGGGTACTAACCATGATTCCACTAATTAGGTGGTCCCTAGAACCTCTGCTGGAAGCCTTGCTGAGGGTTGGTGCGCGGATGGGTATTACTTCCAGAGGCCTATCCCTGAAGCCTCCTCTTCTTGGCCTCCATCTCTTTGCGCTTATTGTCAATAACAATGGCACAATTCACTAGTGTCTTAAAATTTGGGTATGTATTGGACATAAGCTGGAGTTGTAGACCATCAAACAGACCCTTTAGAAAGCGGTGTTGTTTATCAGCATCATCAGTCACCTCATTCGGAGCGTAATGTGACAACTGAGCAAACTTGTCACGATACTCAGCAATGGACATAGATCCCTGCTTCAGAGCTTGGAATTCCTCCTGCTTGAGCTCTATCAATCCTTCAGGTATGTGGTAGGATAAAAAATTCTCTCTAAACTCCTGCTAGGTGACAAGAGGAGCATTGGCGGGACATTCATACTCGAATGCCTCCCACCAATCTTGAGCTTCTCCCTAGAGTTGTCTTGATGCATACAACACCTTCTGCTGGTCATCGCACTGCGCTATGTTGAGTTGCTTCTCCACTACACAAAGCCAATCATCTACTTCCAGTGGATCAGTGGCATGAGAAAACACTAGGGGGCAGCCCTTCAAGAACTCACCACGCTTATCACGTGGTGCTCCACCAATTGGATGGTTCTACTGATTCTGCACCAGGGCTTGCATAAGTTGTGTTTGCACTGCCAGAGGTTGCTTGTTGTTGTTGGTGGTGGTGGTGGATGTGGGGGAACACCTCCATGACCTCAGCCTCTTCCACTTCCAGACATCTGACATCCAACACAAATATTCTAAATTTAGAGATTTCCAAGTTAGAATACATTCTGAAAATTTTTTAGACAAGTTCCAACATCAGCATCTCTGTAAAATAGTCATATATCGAGTTCTAGAAATGCAAAAGAGACATACTTTATATGGATGGAAATACTAAGAAATTATCTACAACTTTTATTCAGACCATATTCTCAGATCCTGTCGTTAGGTTACTAAAAATAGGACACAACCAAAACTGTTCTAGATTCCAGACTGTGTAGAAACTTTAACTTGAAACATCCGTGTCTCACAAACCAGATCAGATATAGGGGTGATTCTAGAGACATGGAAAGATACTTAAGTCTAGTTGTTCCCATAAAAATTTCATAATTTTTGGTCAAGTAGATTTTGGTTGGCATTAAGATAAGGGCAGACTGCTCTAAAAAACAGATCCGAGAGATCATGATGTACCAAACCTAACTATTTATTTATTGACTCAAACTTTAATATTCTTAACTATGGAACTTATGGACATGCCCATAAAGTTCCAGCACTCATTAAAAAAATTCAACTCACACATAAACATAATAACAAATCAACTAGGCACACCAATGTTCACACCGCACTAATAGACTCGACTTGACTCGTTCTACTAATGTTTTATTACATAAAAGGGACTCCAACACCTATGGGCAAAATTTATGGGGAAGCTCCTCGTACATCTTTGGTAGGTTGAGACACACCCTTTGCTCGTCTATCACTTGTTGGTATCTCTTAAGGGTTTCCTGCTTGCCTTCAACTGATCTTCCAGTCGCTGAATCTTCGCGACAGACTCACAGCCAAAGTGTACCATCACTTGGATAGTTGGATTCGTGCCCTAAGGGTCCATCATTGCCCACTCTAATTCAAGTTGTTGGCAAAGGAGGAATCAATATTGGTCATCCTTCATATCCTCAAATCGACGACCACAAAGACCCATGCAAGTTGTAGTGGCTGCATCTTCTATGCTATCCTCCATGGTGGTACAGTGAGCATGATGCGCATAGTTTGAATCCAGCTGATATGCACCCATCTATTTGTCCTTGATGGAGATGCACACCTTGGTCTTCCAATAGGTGTCCTCTAGAGGGTGCATATGCTCATTGCAGACGTACTCCACAGCTGCGTCCCAATCACCGTAGTAGGTCTGAAGAATCCCCATAAGTCGGTGGTGCGAAATGGAGGATTCACACCTCGGCTTATACTAGACCTTTGTAGTCCATCCTAGGGGAGGGATCGACTCCTCTTCAATGGTGTCTTCCTCCTCATCATCATCATTGGACAATAAGATGGCCTCTACTTCATGTTCTTCCTGGACTTGCTCAGGTTTAGGTACAAGTGTTGGTGAATCAAATTCTTGTTCCTGGGGTTCCTCCTCCTCATGTGGCTCCATGGACAAACCACGAGGCGGGTAGTAACCTCCGATGCTGATGCAGGTAGTCTTACTATCATGAGGCATCTACAGAATTAGATTTAGTCAGATTAGAAACAACAATTTTCATAACTGAGTGAGACAAAAGGAGCATAAACTTTAGCAAATAACAAGGGTGAGATGGAAAGCATGAAATGAGTGAAGCAAAAGAAGCTAAAACAACCATTGCTAACTAGGCTTACGTCCTACAGTCAATATAGCTCTGATACCAATCTGTCACACCTGATTTTAAGGATAAAATGGGACGCAAAATCTTATGTGCACCCAGAGATCAGTCACACACATAAGCCGTCAAATTATGAATAGTATCATCACAAATGTTTATTACATCACGAATAATAATATAGAGTCTTCCCATAAATATAGCGGAAGTATAACAAAAAGATCTCTCATGGAAGCTTCATAGCATAGGGATGTCAACTGGTTGACCACAAGTCTAGTAATCCTCAGGGAAGTCATCATTACCATAGTCATCTGATACCCATCCAGGATTTTTATCCAAATAATAAAAATAAATAAGCGTAAGTACATGTATTAAAGTGAATAGGAAACAAGGATGATTCCATGCTATACTTGCCTTGAACAATGTACTCCTGCTGATCCGGCATGTCAAAGTAATACTCTTGGTCTTCCATGAATTACTCACCGTCTATACTCGATAATCACAGCAACATACAAGCATCCAGAAGTAGCCATGCATAGCAAACAAAGCTATAGATTAGAACAGTATACCAAATAGCATAAAATCAAAATAAAAAGTTTGTAAAACGAATCTACGTCTCACTATCAACACACAGACATGAAGATCACAAAAATCGAAGCTAAAATAAAGAAGTTATGAATTAAACAAGTTTTCCTTTAGTAAAATAATAGATTAAATCTAACCTCGAATTTTAAAGGTTGAAAACACACTTAACAGTAGTATGAACATGTAGATTATGGAATTATGAACCTAACGCAACTTGAACAGATCAAATCGAAGTTAAAACGGAGATTTTATGGCTAAAACAAGATTAGTGGCAAAACTGTAAATAGGTGAAAAAGTATTTTTAGATCTAACCGAAACAAAGTATGCTTTCAAAAGAAGAAAACAAAATCTGGAAAGACGCTATGGACTGTGGGTTACAAACTAAATACTTATAAGGCATCTTTTGCAAAACTACAAGGCGAAGGGGTATCCATCGATATGGGCCGTCAGATTAGATTCGGGCGACCGTAATTTAATCGGACAAATGAGAGGTGACACTAGCGAACGACGACGTGCTCCACGATGGCTCCATGGCCAGCGATGGGGGGCGCATGTCGATTATGGTCTACGGTGCACCATTGAACGAAACAAAGGCAAGGGAAGCTAGAGGAGATGACGACGAACTCGTTCGGATAACTTAGCAAGGCGTGGAGCGGATGAAGATGACATGGCGCACGGCGAGGCGGGCGGCGTTGGCGGTGACGCTAGGTCACGGTGGCTCGGTGTCTCGGTGAAGGTGGCTGTAGCGCTGGAGCTCAGATTGGGAGGCACGGGCACGAGGCATCCGGTTTTTATGAGGCGGGGACGACTTGGGGCACAAGATACGGAGGAGGAAACGTGGGCTACGCGGAGTTGGACAGCGGCGGTGGAATCTGTCCCGGTTACGGCGTGAGGTAGATGATGGAGCTGTTGATAGGTGGGGCTCAGCTGTCAGTGGGAGGAAGGAGAGAAGAGACATGTGGCGTGGGCTGCTAGGCTGCGAAGCTGGCCCGACTACTTTGCTGGGCCACTGTCGGAAGGGAGGAAAATGTTGGGCAACGCAGAGAGAAGAGAGGCGCAGGACACGAGTGGGCCAGCACGGAGAAGCGAAATGTTCCGCAGTGCTGAGGAGCAGGCCAACAGGCCAAAAGCGGGGAAGGGGAGGAAGAGAAATTCATTTTCCCTTTTCCAATTTTTCCCAAAGCAATTTCAAAAATAAATTCAAATCAATTTGAAATCTGACTTCAAACCAAGCAATACAAAATAATATGTAGCAACATCAATGCACATACATGTTTGTTGACCTATATTTGATTTTATTTTTAACTAAGTCATTATTTTTTTCTAAATTTCAATGTTCACAAAATACATAATTAAATCATTTTCTCCTATTTAAAATTATGCAAATTTTAGGGTGTTACAAGCCGCCTCTGCCCAATTGCTTGCTCCCTCAGTTCCGCCTCACCTTTTCGCTCCTCCCTGACCAACTCACATTGAGCCTCGTGGCTGGAGTTGCCCGTGCGCTACTTTCTTCTCCGTCGCCGTCCAGAACGCTGCCGCACCCAGCTAGCCATGTCCAGCCTCCTCCGCTCGAGTTACGCTTCAACCAGTCAACACCTCGACGTCGTTGTGAGCCCCTAGTGCTGCCTAAGCTATTGCTTGAATAGCTACCGTGCCATAGCCACCAGGACATGTTGTGCCGCCATGGTCTACCCCGCCGCTCCGCCATGGCTATGGGCAAGCTTGTTCCTGGCCTTAACTCGATTGTTTTGTTGCTATTTCATGTTCACGCGAGTGCAAGGAAGCTTTTGGTTTAGTTCCCACCGCTGGTCGTTGCGCTGAGGGTCGCCTCCACTGTGCCAGAGCATAGCTGTGCTGCCATGGCCACCGTCGTGTCTACTCCGTGCTCTAGATGGCCGTCTGTTGCCCTGAGTTTGTGTGCGAGGTCAGGAAGGTCGTGTAGGTGAAAGCCCCGTTGCCGGAGACCTCGCCGCCGGCGAGCTCTCGCCGGTCAAGGGCGGTGTCCGCCATGGTCAGTGCAGGGACACTGTTCCACTGACCATGGGCCTCGCTTGTCTGTCTCTATGGCTGACTGCGCGCGAGTAAAAACAATTTTTATTCCTTTTTGATTTTCTGAAAATGAATAAATGTGTAGAATCTTGTAAAATTCATAACTAAATAATTAGAGCTAATAAAATTATGAAAAATTTTATGTAGCCTCTTGATGCTGGTATATATCTAGGAAAAATATGTAATGCTGAAAATAAATAGTTTTTATATTTCTAAAAATTATCTCTTTTAATTATAAAATAGACCTTGTATATTTTTTGTAGACTAAAATAATAATCTTTTGATCATAAACTTTTTGTGTATGTTTGACATTCTTAGACCTGACTTCACAAAAAGTTTGGTACTATTTTGATAAAAATAAATTATCCACTTAATTTAAGTGTGTTTAAATGCCTTTTTATTAATTAAATAAATACCCAAATGATTTATATAACTATTTAAATAACCCTAAAGTGATTTTGGACTTGATTGTGGATCTTATAATACTAACCCCTTTGTAGATCCTTGGCAACTTAATCACATTTTTGTTATGTTCTTAATCAACTTATTAATAATAATAACAAATTGTTTTGTGAGTAATTAACTTAGTTGTACCATGAAGGAAAGTTGTACTCAAGTTTGTTAATCTTATTTGAGTTCATCCATGCACTTGCATACATCTTTCATACAACATTTTTATTTGCATATCATCATCTCAAGCATGCATCTTTTATCACATGTAGTGATCGAAGGCGAGTAAGTGACCGTTGATCAAGTTCTAGAGGAAGAGAATCCACCTGTGGAGGTTGGTTTTGATATTTGTGGTTCGTTAGGAGAACCTAACACCTCTACTAACCCAGGCAAGCCCCAGAGCATTTAAAACCCCTTTCTTGTGTTTTACAAATATTATTACACTATAAACCCTATGATTTGTGCATTAAGTGATTAGGGTTTGGTTGACTACCAACTGCTGCATGCTTACCCTGTTACTCCAATATCATCTTTGTTACATTTTTAGTATGATAGGCTAGTAATGCTTAGCCATGCTTAACTAATTAGAGTTGAATTCTAAGTTCATCATTCGCAATGATTCTATACTCATGAGATGCCTTGAAAACTTAATATGAATAGATGAAAATGGAGACTGGGCGGGACATGGGATATGTCTCTGGTGGTTAAGCTGACAGGGTTGCCTGGTCATGCTTGTTCCATCTGTGTCGATTGAGGACCATCCATTGTAGACCTATGTGAGTCGACACTTTGTAGTATTGGACACATACTCTAGTGAGCCTAGTATCTTGGCTATTCCATTATGGGAAAGGACAGCCACGCACTGGGAGTGGAGAGATGGCGAGAGTAGCATGTACCCATCCTACTAGAATAGGGTAGGGCGGTGGAGTACTATGCTCTCGGGTGGCGCGAACCCATTCTAGTTTTGGAGGATCCGAGTGAAGGTTGATATATGTAGGTCTAGGACCTGCATATGTCGTGTGGTGAGGAATCCCCAGCTGGGTTTTAATCAATTCGAATCACCGTTGCTTCTCGAAGAAGGAGACTCGATTCCATGATCTACATGATAGTTAATCAATGGAACTTGGTTACTGATGATCACATGTTGAGATGATTTATAAAGTTTTTGATCTAGATCAGGTGCAAACTAGATACTAATAATGACTTAAAATCTAAGCTAAAAGTTGAAAGTAAGGATCCACTCGTAGTAAGCTTTTCCGCAAAGTATTTTTATTCTTGCCAAACTACCTAAAGCTTGCATATCTTTGGAGTCTTTTCTTTTCGTCGAGTAAGTCTTGCGGAGTACAATTTAGTACTCAGGGTTTGTTAACCCTTGTTGCCGGTGAACCCCAACAACAGATAGGCTTTTGCCCCTGTTGTATGTCGGTTCTGGAAGATGATAGGCAACAGTAGATGTGTTGTACTCTCATCCTTGGGTAGGATGATACCTTTATGTAATGAATAAAGTTGTGTTAGTCATGCTACCCTACTTCGTTTGAGAAGGAAAAAACTTATGGTTTGTGAAACTTAAATAAATGGTTTGTAAACTTATTGTTTGTAATACTTCCACTTTTTAACTCTGATGTAATATATTTGTATCATCTGTTGTAATACTGCAATGTCTTCTGTAATGATCCTGATCGGATGTGAAAAGTGGATGATTCGGGATCCCTGAGGACACCTGACAGACTACCGGAGTTATGTGTCCCTTGCATAATGGTCAGAAGTCTTTAAGACAATGAAAAGTGCGTGTGAATCATCATAACTCAGGTGGTTTTGTCACAATAGAATCATGTTTCTTAAACCTACAACTGAAGCAAAGCCGCGGTTCGAGGATGGAGTCACGGAAATGAAGATGTCGGATGTCGGAGGAAGCCATGCCAAAGCTCGAAGCCAGGACGCCAATGGCCTGTTCGCTTGCCGGTTGGAGTCGAGTCCAGCCGGCGTGGCCGTCGCGATCCCAGCGTGCCGCGTGGGCGTGGGGTAGTGTTCGTCGGTACTCGATTTCGGTTCGACGGTGTTCTGGTTCTAGACGACTCGACTCAGATGTCTCGACTTAGTGGGCAATGGGACTGACGTGTACACGTGGCATGGGGGGGGGGGTATCGAGGCGGAGTTACACCATGCGTGTACGCAGAGGCAGCGCAAAAGCCGAACCGAGACTCTGAGAGATGGGCATCGACGTGTTTTTTACTTAGAAAATTTGTACTATGGGTCACTGACTGCTGGAGCCAAGGGTATGTCATGGCCCACCCGGCATATCCTGTGGGTCCGCCCCTATATGAGGGCTCTGTTGTCTTAGGGAGCGTTGAAGCCTGCTTCTTTTCTATACTTTTCTTGGTCATCAATACGACGACCTATTCTTAATAGAACCGATCTTATTTTCACTACAAGAGGAATTTCATGCTTCTGCTAGATCCTCCCTATCTCTTGATTGAGCTTGTGTAGGTAGATATTGCCTAATAGGGCCGACAGTAGTACACTGTTTGGGACGGAGTCCTATGTGTCATCCGGCGGAAAATAGTTTGTGAGTGGGGTAAAATAACCCACTTGCCACTAAACAAAAATGGTGTCAATTCTTCCTTATTATTATAAGATGCATGGATGCAATCATGCATGCTCAAGTGCACCGGCTATGTAGGACCTGTTTGTTTGCGTGGACAGTTTTGCCCAGCTGATTCGTATGAGTTCGGCCAGGGTACGTAGTGGTCGATCCAGTAGGTGCAGTTTGCTGTGTTTGGTTCTATTTTCCTAGAGAGCCAGACTAGATAGAGATCTTGTTTCTTTGCCTATACAGCGGTACATGGTAACCTTGGAGTAGGATGTGGTAGAACTACCACTCAGTTGTTTCTGTTCTCTTCTTCTCGACATTTTTACAAACACATTGAATGTAGACACGATGGCGGCGTCTGTCAAGCAACTCGCAGTTGTCCGCGTCGCGTGTCCGTGACCGGATCAAGCACCGAGACCCGATCGAGGCATCGCCGCATCGGGCCACCGTCGGCTGTACCTCCCGGACGCGTCCTCACTGCCCACGCCGGCGCCCGCACTTGACGACGATCCGCCTGGCTTAGCGGCCAGCGACGACCCACCCATGCCACTGCTGCTCGAGAGCTCCGTCGCCGACGCATGCTGCAGAGGCACGGCCCGCTCGTCGAGTCTCTCCCGCTGCCGAAGCCCAGCCGAGCGAGGGTGCCATTGCGGGCGCCAGTGCCGTCGATGCCCAAGAAGACGACCGGCACGAGAGTCGCCAGCGCTCATCGAGCAGGCCGGCAGGGGTAGCACCGGGGGTAGGAAGACGTGCGGCAGCCGGGTGAGGACGGCCTCCGACAAAAGGCCATGGCGTCAGACCCGGCGGAGATGCACTCACGTTCGCGTCGTCGTGAGGAGCGGTGGGTGAGAGAAAGATTCGGGAGGTGAGGGAAACAGCCGCTGCCACACCGAGGGAGCCGGGCTCTGAAAAAAACAAAGTCCTCTTTAGTTTCCCTGGATGCAAGGCCTAACGTGCTTTAAGGTCAGTCTCAATGGGGGTTTCATCTCCCAGTTTTCAACACACCCATATTTTGGAAACAGTGTAGAAGAGTTTCATCCCCATGAAATTCTCTCTACTCCCATGAAACTTTTATCTTCTCTCTCTTCATCAAGACAGTACCATGTCAGGATATTTAATGCCCATAAAACTCTATGAAATCCCCATTGAGACTGACCTAAGCACCTTGCCAGCTTGGCCCGTGAGCCATCCAGGATAACAAACAAGAGGAATTGCAGCTAGCGTGCCTGTCCCGAAAGGCCGTCGAGACAAACAAATACGCCCATAACCTCTAGTGGCTTCATGTAATAAATTGTTATTATATTTGGATCGTCTCTCTTTTTTTCACTACTTGAAAAAGGGTCTTAATTCTTTATCGATGCTTGAACACAACGAAGCCCCAACTTTAATTTGGGTGATTATATATATATATATATATATATATGGCTAACTTTAACTTTATTCAGTAGGGATATATTGACAAAGTGTTATTAGTCAGATTGGGACCGCATGGTTATTTTGTCCCTCGGACTTCAGATTTGGAGGTATGGAGCAAACATATTTGTCAAGGATAAGACATAATAGTGTCTAAGTGCTAAAATTGATGTTGGTCACACATAAACTTAGTATGTATTACCTACTCTTTTATCTTTGACTATACTATTGAGGGTTCGAGACAAGTAGCTTCACCGAAGTTAGAGCCAAGAATGTTTGGATGCACACATGCTACAAATCCATTTTCAGAGTCGGCCAAAAGTAATTTACAGATCTAAAGTTAATCTGGATTTCTAGAGGCGGTCAATGTGCCCACCTCTAAAAATAGATTTGAAAAAATATAAAAAACACGAACCTGCCAGAGAACCCGTTACCAAGCCCATTGTCGAGCCCACTCTGAAGCCCACCCCTGGCTGGATCCGAGCATCGCCATGTTGACGCGTTGTCGAGCCTGTCGCTAACCCGCCATGGCTGCAGCGAATGCCACACACCCACCACTGCCTATCGATCCACCGCCACCGCAGAAGGTAGCGACCTCCACTATCGTGTTGGCCTTCAGCCTAGATCTGCTAGGGCATGCGGGGCCTCAATTAGGGCACAAGACCTCCAACCACTAGGGCTCGCCCAGCCTCCGTAGCTAGGGCGCGTGCAATCGAGCCGCCGATGCCTAGAAAGAGGACCTTGAGCTGCTAGCATTGAGAGAGAGGATTGGGTGAGTGAGCAAGGAGGGGGTGGGGAGGAGAGAGCTGTGGCACGGGCAGTTGAGGGAGGCAAAGAGAGTGGAGTGTGGGATAGGGTTTTCATCACTTCCATTATATACTCGAGACTGGTAGTGGGATGAGGTGCACATGAGACGGTTAGCGGCCTAGGCTCAATTAATAGGGTGGACCACTTAATGAGTCCACCTCTGAAAATGCCTTCTATTTTCAGAGGCGAACCTATTAGGTGGCCCTCCTCTATTAATAGATTTATAGAGGCAGTGGTGTCTCAAAAAATGGTTTGTCCATCTCTAAAAATCGTTGTGCACTTTGGGAGACAAGCATGTTTTGCGACCACCTCTATAAATAAAATGACCTATCTCCTAAAATAAAATTTGTGCTAGTGTGAGAAGCTCCTACACTAAGTTAGCTCAAGAGTGTTCCTAAGGGGTAGTAAATTCATCAAGCAACTCAAAAAGGTTAAATTGGATGAGATCCAACCTTAGATGAATTAAGAAATCAAGGGTGTGTTTGGTTGGGCTTTTGGCTTTGGCTTTTGGCCCCAAAAGCCAAAAGCCCAACCAAAGGGGCTGCTTTTGGAGGGTGCTTTTTCAGAAGCAGCTGTTTTTCCGTAGTTCATTTTTGAAAGCTGGTTTGACCCTGCTTTTGGCTTTTGGCTTTCTGCTTTTCGAAATTGGTGGAATAAAAAGCTCTTCCATAGTTGTTTCAAGAGAGATAAAGATAAAAGGTATATTTTATACTTGTTTAACCAAACAGCTTTCAGCTTTTCTACAGCTCATAGCCCACAGCAGCTTTCCCACAGCTCACAGCCCACAACAGCTTTTTCCCACAGCCACAGCTCAACCAAACACACCCCAAGTTTAACATGCACTAGTCAGGATGGAAGTTATCATATAGATGTTGTATTCACGCCTGTTCAAAATGATAATTATAGTATTTTTCCCTTATGGGTCTGGAAATGAAAAACACAATATACTTTTTTATATGTCTGGATGAATGGAAGTTTAACTCCTAAAGAAGCGCTTCATGAAGCTTCTCGCAATTTGATTGATGTATTTCTTCCTTTTCTACACACAGAGGAATAGGGCACTAGTTTCGAAGAAAATAAAAACAGGTTAACTCCATCGTCCATCTTTTGTTGGTGCATTGATTTACACTCCAAATTAATTGATCATGGGTAGTTTTGGTTGAAGTGGACTTCATTTTGTTTGGTTGGATGAGCCCATGAATCCATGGGTGTTCCCCTTGGCTCCATTTCATCCCTTGTTGCAAACCGACATTCAATCGATGTGTAGGATCCATCCTTAGTATATTTGCTCTAGATGGGCCAGAGTGGTAAGCTTGGATAGGCTAGTTGATGGGTCGCTCGACCTCTAATTCTGGCCTCTAGTACGAGCATTGCTTTGCTTGGGCTTCTTGTTGAGTAGAGAGGCCCTAGACCAAGTTTGAGGGGCATTAAGATTAGGTTCTAGGTCGTTCGACCCATGTTGGGTAGCCCGACCCTATATGTCCAGTTCTAGCTTGACCCATGTCATGATCTTTCAGAAGACGTAACTTTCTCATCAGGACTCTGAATTAAGTGACTCAAAACTCCATTTCATATGTCTCGATGAGCTCTTCGACATGGTGTAGTAAAATTGGGCATTTGGTCATGTGTTTCACCATGTCACAAGTCATCCTTGTTGCTACATTAAGACAGTCACCAAAACTTGTGGGAATTGATTAGAATTAAGCCCTATGACTATGGTGGATGTCAGTTGTACTACCAAATTAAGCATAAGTTGAGGATATGAAATAAGGAGTTAGTGACCATCAACAAAACTCCTCCACACTTAGATCTTTGCTCATGCCGAGTAAAAATGGATATCAACAGAGAAAAGGACTAAGCCAACTCCATCTCGCCCGACCTTGAGGCCGCGAGCTCCGTCTCGCCCGACCCCAAGGATGCGGGTTCCTTCTCGTCCAAGGCCACGGGTTTCGTCTCGCTTGACCTCGAGGCCGTGGGCTCTGTCTTGCCCGAACTCAAGGCCACGGGCTCCATCTCGTCTGACCCCTTGGGTGCTGTATCCGTCTCACCCGACCCCAAGGATGTGGTTCCATCTTGCCTAAGGTCACGGGCTCTGTCTCGTCTGACGGGGACCCATACCACCGCCAACCACTCCAGGTCCAAGTGTATGGGCCTGTGTCAAAACTCTAAAGCCAAGGAAGAGGCTGGCACACCTCGATATAACCCATGGCCATGACGGGCCATACCTAGGATTCACATCAAGAACAGTGTTAGGTGTTCCAGTCCTGTTCTGCCTAATCCTCGTATGGACGCTGACAAGCGCGTTAGTTCACCACGACATCTGCCAGGACAGAGTGGAACGCCATGACTAGCAGATGATGCCTGCGCATGGCGCTAGTGACGAATAGGGCCACGACATGGAGACACCCCTGTTGACATCTATAGGATTGGTAGGACCCGTATGAAGGAGAAGAAGGACCCAACAACCCTAGAAGCCTTCTTCTCTCTCTCTCTCGTTCTTCTCCTTTTCCTCCTTTGTAACCCGTGCTTTCACTTCGCCTATAAAAGGGGAAGCAGGGCGCCCCATGAAAGTAGGGATCTAGACACAAGAGCATGACACGAGCACATGGCTGAGCGGCAAGCGAGCTCTCAGCACCCATTCACTCCTTCCACTAGAGACTTGGGATTCTCTCCCTCTCTCGCCTGTTTGTAACACCTACTGCAAACCAAGTGCCGGTAACACAAGCAGCAGCGAACTAGACATAGGGATGTTCTACCTGAACTAGTATAAACCCTTGTGTCCTCTAAGCACACCATCCGAGCCAGACACGCAAATACAAATTTACTCGTCGGTGGTTCGAAAACACCAACAGTTGGTGCTCTAGGTAGGGGCTTTTTGCGTGTCTCGACATCCACATCAAGCCTCGGATGGCTAGTCACGGTGTTAGATGGGTCCTAGGCGTTCATGTGCGCTTTAGGAACCTAGACTTCATCGTTACAATGGAGGGAGAGTTGGCGTAGGTTCCCACCGCCATCCAACCTCTCCACTCTGCCGACCTCGACACGATCATCGAGGCGCTTGAGGAGCTACAGCTACATGCACCGGAGGCCCGCACCCCTGGGAGCGACCAACTCCTCGGCTTCAATTATAGGTGGCTAGAGCACTAGCTCGGTGCCTTCCTAGGACCTCAACCATCCCAGGAGGACATGTGTCGCCTCACCTTCTCATTCGCCAATGTCATGACGCAGCTTACTAGAGGAGAGCCACTCTCCCTAGAATACCTCATCCAGAGCACCTCGACAGTGCTCGCATTCGACATGCGCAATGCCATAGAGACCGTTGGCCACCTTGTGGTGCAGCGCACGCCCCCATCCCCTACGAACGACGAGTTCATAGGGATGACTGAATACATTGTGGAACCTTTCCACGACCTTCTCATGGGAGAATCGGAGTCACCTTCTAACTCTAACTCCAGCAAGGGGAGCCATCACCCCTCGCGAGAATGTTTCATGGTAGGTACCCTGAGGGATACATCAAAAGCATCCATGAGGGAGGGGCTACCCTAACAGATGACCTTGACAATGAGGTCGAGGGGGATGAGGGGCCCCACCTCGCTTGTGGATAGAGCAGCTAAGGTCATGACACCAAGAGCTCGAAGAAGCACGACTCTAGCTCGAGCAGGAACACACGGAGCTTGAGCGAGAGATCAAGTGCCACAGAGACGGTGGGCGTGCATGTGCCGTGGCCTACGACATGTACTAGAGGTTCATTGAGGATGATGAAGCCCTCACACACTTTACCCAGGCAAGCAAGAACATCACTGCTGTGGCGGCCTTGCTCCGGGGGCTTCCAGAGCCCACAACACCTGAGGATTGTCGGGCCTATCGCGAGATTCGCACGCTACTCAAGCATGCGGCAGCACAGTAGGCCAAGAGCTCACTATCCCGATGATGCAAGCTTGATGCCAGCCAGCGCGCACCCTCAGAGCGACCCAATAAGGACGTGTTAGTCCACCAGGTGCAACGAGGTGACATGCCATGCACCATGGCCTCGGTGCATGAGCGTCTTGACCTCCACCGTGACACCCGCAACACCTTAGATGCTCGCAGGTGCGCCCAGGGTGATGAAAGGGAGGAGGCCAGCCGCTTCTACCACCCTTGTTGTGGTGGATGCTACAATAGTGGTGAGGACTGAAGCCTGAGCCTCGACTTGCTAGGACCTTAGGCCTTTGGTCGACACATCCTCAACGCCGCCTTCCCACCACGGTACCGACCACCAACCAACATCCTAAAATACTCTGGCGAAACAAACCCCAGACTATGGCTCAAGGATTATCGGCTTGCTTGCCAAGCCAATGGAGTGAATAGTGACAATTTCATTATCCGCAACCTTCCATTGTTCCTGGCTGATTCAGCGCGAATGTGGTTGGAACACCTTCCGCCCAACCAAATCCAAAGTTGGGCAGACCTAAAAGAGAACTTCATGGGAAACTTCTAGGGCACATACGCGCATCCTAGGATCCCATGGGATCTCAAAACTACTGATAGAAGTCTAGGGAAACTCTTCCTGTGCACATCTGGCGCTTCTCTCGGCAGTGCAATGAGCTGCTCGACGTCATCGACACTGACGTCATAGGAGCTTTCCTATCTAGGACCACCTACGAGTCCCTAGTTCACAAGCTAGGACATAAGGGCCCACAAACCACCAAGGAGTTCCTTGACATTGCCACCAGCCACGCCTCAGGTGAGGCGGCAGTCGGGGCAATTTTTGACCGCCCCAAGGGCAAGGCATAGCGAGACGAGGATGCCGGCAAAGGCACCTCCAATCGCTCCAACAAGAAGAAGAACAAGCGGCGGCATGAGGGCTTGCTCCTGGCCACTGATGACCGCAAGGGGGGTCGGAAGCCTACCGAGGGTACCCCAGATCACTTTGAGAAGCTACTCAAAGCGCCATTCCCAAACCATGTTTTGCCCATCAAGCACCTATACAAGGACTGTGTCCTCATGAAGCGGTTCTTGTCTAGAGGCTCCAACAAGGGAGAGCATAGGAAGGAGCCTAAGCCAACCATAGATGACGCTGAGGGGAAGGATGGTGGTTGCCTTATGATCTTTGGAGAGTCGGTGGCCTACAACTCCAAGCACTGACAGAAGCTTGCACGCCGCGACGTCTATACGACCGAGCCAGCTGTGCCTTCCTTTGTCCAATGGTCGGAGGTCGCCATAACCTTTGATCGGACCAACCACCTAGAAAGCATCCTGCAGCTGGGAAGATACCCGCTTGTGGTCAACCCGATCATCGGCATGAAGAGGCTCACCAAGGTGCTGATGGATGGTGGCAGTGGCCTTAAGATCATGTATGCTAAAACGCTCAAAGCCATGGGCATCGACCGATCAAATATCTGGCTGACTAGGGTGCCTTTCCATGGCATCATGCCTGGAAAGCAGGCCGTGCCACTTGGGTAGATCGATCTGCCATCACCTTCAGGAATTCGACTAATTATAGGACAGAGACCCTTACCTTCGAGGTGGTCAGGTTCCACAGGACCTACCACGCCATCCTGGGATGTCCATGCTATGCGAAGTTCATGGCTGTCCCCAACTACACCTATCTGAAGTTGAAGATGCTAGGTCCATCGGCGCCTCCTTCTAGCGTGCCTACGAGTGCGAGGTCGAGTGCTGTGAACATGCCACAGCAATTGTCACCTCCAAAGAGCTTGCAGCCATCATGGAGGAGGTCATCGAAGAAGTGCCTGACCCCAAGCGGTTGGCTAGGTCTTCGAGCCTATAGAGGGCGCCAAGGAGGTCCTCATAGACCCTAATGGCTCTGAGGGCAAAGTGGTGCGCATCGGCACCACGCTTTCCTCCAAATAGGAAAGTGCGCTCACTGACTTCCTCTACACCAACATAGACATCTTTGCATGGAGACCCTCGGATATGCTGGGCATTCCAAGAGAAGTCGCTGAGCATGCCTTAAAGATCGGGCCAGGCTCCAAGCTGGTGAAGCGGCGCCTACGTCGCTTCGACGTGGAGAAACATAGGGCCATCGGCGAGGAGATTACGAAGCTTTTGGTGGCCGGGTTCATCAAGGAAGTATACCACCCTGAGTAGTAAGCCAATCTCGTTCTTCTATGAAAAAAGAGTGGGAAATGGAGAATTTGTGTTGACTACATGAGTCTCAACATAGCGTGTCCAAAGGATCCATTTCCTTTGCCACACATAGACCAAGTAGTCGAATCGACCTCAAGGTGTGAAACCCTTCGCCAAACCAACAAATCACGATGAAAGAGTCCCACCAACTCGTGACATCTTTCATCACCCCATTCTGATTGTTATGCTACGTCACAATGCCGTTCGGCCTGAAGAACACGGGGCTACATAACAACACTGCATGCTCAAGTGTTTCGAGGATCTCACAGGGTAGACCATCGAGGCCTACGTTGATGACATCATGGTCAAACCCAAACTGACTAACCAGGTTGTAGCCGACCTAGAGCAGACCTTCATGAAACTCCAAACAAACGGTATCAAACTCAACCCTAAGAAGTGCATTTTTGGGGTCCCAAGGGGTATGCTGCTGGGTTTTATCATCTCCAAGCGCGGCATTGAAATCAACCCGGAGAAGATCTCGGCCATCACGAGGATGGGCCTAATCTAGAATATAAAGGGGGTACATCGACTTATAGGGTGCCTTGCCGCGCTCAGCCGCTTTGTCTCATGCCTCAGCGAATGGGGTTTCCCCCTCTATCGACTTCTAAAAAAGGCTAACCGCTTCAAATGGACGCCCGAGGCCCAAGAGGCACTTGACAACATCAAGCAGCTCCTAACGAAGGCCCCGATTCTGGTCCCCCCAATCAATGGGGAACCGCTTCTACTCTACATTGTGGCCACCATGCAAGTGGTCAACGCCACCCTAGTGATAGAGTGAGAAGAAGAGGGACACAACCTCAAAGTACAGCGTCACATGTACTTCATTAGCGAGGTCTTGTCCGATTCCAAGATTCGCTACCCCTAAATCTAGAAACTCCTGTATGCCGTCCTTATCACTAAGAGGAAGTTACGTCACTACTTCAAGTCGCATCCGGTGACGGTCGTGATGTCCTTCCCTCTCATTGAGGTCATCCAAAACCAGGATGACATAGGAAGAATTGCGATGTGGTTACTCGAGCTGATGGGTCAAGGCATTTCATATGCCCCTCGGACGGCCATCAAGTCCCAAGTGCTGGCTGATTTTGTTGTAGAGTGGACCGAGATCCAAATACCACCAGCAGTCATCGACCAAGAGTACTGGACGATGTACTTCGATGGATCGCTGATAAAGAAAGACACCAGCGTGGGGCTAGTCTTTGTTTCGCCCCTCAGTGTATGCATGAGGTACATGGTTCGCATCCATTTCTCCTCCTCCAACAATGTGGCCGAGTATGAGGCACTCATCAACGGCCAACATATCACCATCGAGTTGGGTATCCGATGGCTTGATCTCTAGGGCGACTCCCAGTTGGTCATTGAACAAGTCATGAAGGAATCAAGCTACCACAACACCAAGATGGCTACGTATTGCCAAGAAGTCCACCAGCTAGAGGACAAGTATGATGGTCTCGAGCTCAATCACATCCTGAGGTGTCTCAACGAGGTGGCCAACACACTGGTGAAAATGGCATTTGGCCAAGAGCCGGTGCTGACGGGCGTCTTCGCTAGTGATCAGTATAAGCCCTTGGTCTGCTATGAGGAGCTGAAATAGACCTATGATGGGCCACCAGCCCTGGGCTTAGGGGCTAACTAGCCGGCAGCTCCATCCAACCCCGAAGTCATGGAGCTTGATGAGGATCCAACGATAGAGCCCGACCCTTTGGCCGACTAGAGGACGCCTTACCTTGACTACCTCCTCCGTGAGTCGCTATCGACGGACAAAACAGGGGCTTGATGGCTCACGCATCACGCCAAGTCCTTTGTCGTCATTGAGGGCGAGTTCTATAGGTGAAGCCACACTAGGATCCTACAGCACTACATCCCCATCGAACAAGGAAAGCAATCGCTGAGTGATATCCACGGTGGGGTCTACGGGCACCATGCCGCACCTAGGACCCTGGTTAGAAATGTGTTCCAACAAGGCTTCTACTGGCCGAACGCAGTAGCTAATGCTGAACAAATTGTGCGCACCTATGAAGGGTGTCAATACTACGCTCAGTAGACCCACCTGCCGACCCAAGCACTCCAAATGATCCCCATCACGTGGTCATTCATGGTCTAGGGGCTCGATCTGGTCGGACCTCTCAAGAGGGCGCCCGAGGGCTATACACACTTGCTTGTCATCATAGACAATGTGTACAAAGTGGATAGAGGCTCGACCGATCTCCACAATCAAGTCTGAGCAAGCCGTGCTATTCTTCCATGACATCGTCCATCGCTTTGGAGTCCCGAACTCCATTATCACGGACAACGGCACGTAGTTCACTAGGAAAAAGTTCCTCCGATTCTACAATGAATACCACATCCAAGTTGATTGGGCCGCCATGGCGCTCCCCCGCATGAACAAGTAGGTTAAGCGCGTGAACGGCATGGTCCTACAAGACCTCAAGCCTAGGATCTTCAACCGGTCGAACAAGTTTGGCAGACGATGGGTTGCGGAGCTTCCCATGGTGCTCTAGAGCTTGAGGTCGACCCCCAGCTGGGCCACTGTCTATACGCTATTCTTCATGGTCTACGGTTCCGAGGCTATCCTCCTAACTGACCTTGATTATGGACCGCCGAGGGTCAGGGCATACGACGAACAGGGAGCCAAGGCATCCCTTGAGGATGCCATGGACCAGCTAGATGAAGCACGCAATGTTACCCTCCTCTGCTCGGCCAAGTACCAGCTAGTGTTGTGCCGTACCACAACCGTCGAGTGCGGGGTCGGGCTTTCAACGTCGGGGACCTAGTGCTTCACCTCATCCAGAGTAATGAGAATCGCCATAAGCTCTCTCTGCCATGGGAGGGACCGTACGTCATCGTGGAGGCGCTCTGACTAGGCACCTATAAGCTCAAGACCATCGATGGTGAAGTCTTCATCAATGCCTGGAACATCGAACAACTATGTCGCTTTTACCCTTAATCTACGCACGCTTTCTCTTATCGGCTTTGCTATCGACTCCTTGATCTTTAGTGACACCCAACCCAAGAAATGACAAGGGGTTAGGCCTCACTCAGGGGCTGATAAGAGCATATCTATCCTGGTAGACATTCTCTATGCCGACCCTTTCTTATGTTAAGATCTAGAAGCAAGGGTTGCAGAAACAAATGCTGAGTAAAACTGGTCGGACCGCAAGAAACCTATGCCCAGCGGCTATGGCGTTTTTGCCCACCAGCGTGATCAGCATTTTTTGCCTGCACCCCGAGCTTTTTAGCCTTAACTACGGAAAGAGTCAGAATGCATTAAAGAGTATATCTTTTCGGTAGACATTCTCTATGCCCGACCCTTTCTCATGTTAAGATCTAGAAGCAAGGGTTGCGGAAACAAATGCTAAGTAAAACTGGTCGGACCGCAAGAAACATATGCACCAGCGGCTATGGCGTTTTTGCCCACCAGCGTTATCAGAGTTTTTTGCCTACACCCTAAGCTTTTTAGCCTTAACTATGGAAAGAGTCAGAACGCATTAAAGAGTATATCTTTCCGGTAGACATTCTCTATGCTCAACCCTTTCTTATGTTAAGATCTAGAAGCAAGGGTTGCAGAAACGAACATTGATTAAAACTGGTTGAACTACAAGAAACCTACGCCCCAGCAGCTACGACACTCTTGCTTACCAGCATGATCAGAGTTTTTTGCCCACACCTCGAGCTCTACAGTCTTAACAACAGGAAGGATCAAAACGCATTAACCCTTTTTACACATAAAAAGGGTCAAAGAACAAATTTGTTCAACCAAAACAAAAGAACAAGCTTGTTTAAAAGAAACAAAAGGGTTGGAACTTGTCCGCTTATTACAAATGCGCTGCCTGACCTATCTGACTAAACTAACCCCTTGGGGGGATGATTTCATCTTCTATCTTGGTAGAATGGTCATGCACCAGGGGGGCCACCTCCTTCTCAACGTCATCCAGCTCGGTGTCGGTATAGACAGGCGTGAAGCCTTGGCTCATCATTGCCAGATCGATGTTCTCGTAATGAGAATGGGTAATCGTGAACGATCGGTGAACGCCAAAGCGAAGCATGCCCCTTGCCATATCACGTGCCCCATCCATGATCCAGGTGGTGTGAACCACAAGCGAGCTTGTCTCCATCTCTGGGGCCAGCTCGAGCTCGTCGTAGACTAGCTGTACGGTGACGCACATGTTGTTGTGTTCATCGCTCTCCTTCTAGAGGGTGTCGTTCACCTCGCTGAGCTCCTTCTCTAGGCCATGGCTCATCACCACCTCCACCCCGACCTTGTCATTGAGACCTGCCCAAGTCACATACGGACTATGTCAAAAGGCTTACCACAGATTCTAGGGAGAAAGACAATAAGGGAAACTGGTGACTTATTGTTCACATCCACTCAAAGCCTGCACACCTCATCACGTTGCTGGGTCACCTCGGGCTCTAGGCGCTGAACCCCTCCTTGGCGCTGACCAACCTTCGTGGTGAGCCCAGTGGACATGCCCTCAGCAACAACCTTTAGGTCCCTCTCCCCCTAAAGCTCATCCTCGAGGTGGTCGATCCACTGCTGAGCATCGGCACTGCTAGCGAGCCAGGTCAATCCGCTACTGATTTGCTCTAGGCTGCTAGCGAGATAGAGGGGGCGAGTGACATGGACATGGAGGCCTACCCTGTCGCCACATCCATGAAGGATGCCTCAGGTGCGACCCCTTCCGTCTACCCCACCGCGGACACGGCCACCTGCACGGACGATGGCTCCAGCCATGCCACCTCTGCCTACGACATCGAGGACATGACCGGCCGTGCCGTGCCCGCCATGGGTGCCCTAGATGCGCCCTCCTCCACCTGCTCTCCCATGGATGCAAACATCAGCTATGCCTCCCCGGTCGACGTCGAGGCCGCCCCAACGCCACTCACGCTCACCACCGGCACAGCACTAGTTGGCTCCTGGCTCATTTGTTAGAGGAGGATCTTTTTGGAGCGAGCCGTAGGAGAGTCCCACGTCCTTCAACGCTGCAAGTGACATGGCGGTTAATTCATGGAAAAAATTTGTTAAGACAACAGGACAAAAAAACTCTTGACTCACCTTGATGCCATCATGCAAGGATGTTTTGGGGCTAGCTTGCTCGACCCCAGTGGCTCCTCATCAGCACGTTGCTGCTTTGAGCCCTCCCTCGGCTTAGAGGGCTCGGAAAAATCAGAATGGCCGCCTCCCGCTGACTCTGGAGCCGCCAACGAGGGCTCGGATGGAGCGGGGCGACCTATTTCCACCGGCTTTGGGGCCACCATAGATGGCCTAGATGAAGCAGGACGGTCTGATTCTACTGGCTCTAGGGCCGCCATTGAGGGACCAGACAAGGTGTGGTGGCCTGATTCCGCGGTTTTGAGGCAGCTATCGAAGGTTCGGATGGGGTGGGGCGGTTTGATTCTGCCAGCTCCGGGGATGCGTCCGCCCCCTCCTACCCCATGGCATGCCATAGGAAGGACCCCACCTACGGCAAGGGTAGGTCCTCATCCCTGGTGGCTAGATCATCCCACGGGATGGGCAACCCAGAGCCGTCATCCTCCTCCTCCTCCTCTTCTCCCGACGAACCTTGCCGTCGCTTCCCTCGCTGTATCTTTGCTCGCTGCTTTGACTGCTATTTTTTGTCCTCGTCGTCCTTCTTCTTCTTCCTTTGTTCATTCGTGACACGGTTTGCCGCCCTCACGACCACGTACTCTAGCAGTAGTGCGATAGAGTCCCAAAAGACTTATCCCGCCAATAGCTCGATGAAGCCCGCATCCAGCCACATCATGGGATGCCTCGAGATTAGGAACACGACATTGGCGTCCTTAATGTGCTACGTGACCTCGCTATCATAGAGCAGCCCCTGGGCGAGCATCATCCTATACAATGGAAGGACATGTGCCATCAGCGGTGCCACCCTCCTCGCATGATACCCCCTGATGACGCTAGCCCCGTGGAGGTCATGGGTCTTCAGGAACACGATGGCCTTGAGGAGGTTGTGCATCCTCTTCTTCTCCTTGATGGGTGGCCCCCACGGCCATGACGGTGGTACCTCTTCGACCAGGCGCCCAGAGAAGATCGACAAGGGAGCGGTAGGGTCATTCTTTAGATAGAACCAATGCGAGTGCCACCCCTTGTTGGGTCTAGAGAGCTAGCAGGGCATGTACTCAGCTGCCCACTGCCCACGGAGGTGGATGCCTATGCATCCCATTGGCACTGGGTTCTCTCGGCCTCTCTCCTTCTTCTTGATCAAGGAGATGGAGAAGAAATGTCTCCATAGCTCGAAGTGGGTCATAATGCCTAGGTACCCCTCGCACATCGTGATGAAGGCCATGATGTGCTAAATCCCATTAGGGTTCAAGTGCTGCAGCTTGATCTAATAGCGGTGCAGTAGACCCTAAAACAATGGGAGGGGAGGAACCACGAGTCTGTGCTCGTGGAAAGGCGTGAAAGAGATGATGTAGCCATCGAGCGGCGCCGGCGCATCCTCACGGCCAGGCACAAGCCACTCCGCTGCATCAGTCCTCCCATGGAGAAGACCACGCTTGATGAGACCCTCCATGTGCGCGTGGGTAACATCGGAGCGGTACCACGAATCCATGGAGGATGGAGGTGGCTGCGGAGAAGCAAAGGCGGTGGCAGAGAAGCGGAAGCTACAGATCTAGGGTTCTGACCGTGGATTAGCAAGCATGGCACATCCGAACAGCAGTGGTGGAGAAACAGAGAAGGTAAGGCTGTGGTTTTGGTGTGCAGAAACGTGAAGGGGGAGGCCACTATTTATAGGATAGAGCGGGGCGAGAAGGTGAACCATCCGCCTAGGTTCACACGCCAGCTGCGCCACGTCACATCACCTCCCTTTGAAGATTGTGCGCACGCTATCTCTGGCCGCGCCCTCGAAGGACATGCTGAATGATGGTTCACCTGGTCGATGGGCCAAGAACCATCGCAGATAAAGAGGGATACAGAGCTGAAAAAGCTCCTACGACCCATTCAGGACTAGGAGTTCGAAAGCTGGCTCGCCGATAGGTTCATAGCTGCTCTGGGGCACCCTTAGAGTAAGGGGTGGAAAGGGATGGGCCCACTAGCAGCCAGTACCTAGGTGCACGAGCACCATGGGCATCCCGACCCATGTTCGAGTCTTGGTCGGTTCCCAGTCCATGGTTTTTCCTCAAAGAAAAGCAATGAGCCCTTGGGACCGACCGAATGGACCCAAGAACTATATGGATTGGCCGCTAAGAGTCTAGAGTTGGTCACTAGCTGACCCATGCAAGACCCCCATGAATAGGAAGGTAGGGCCCCACTCAGACTATCCCGTTAATAGCTCACCGAGCACCATGTTTTGTCCATTGAGGAAAAACATGGCATGGCTCAGCCCCTCCGTTTTATTGAAAAAATGCTTGAGGGATGATGAACACAAAGACGAGCCGACCCTCGACCAGACCCCTACTACGTGTCGACGAAATATGGTCGGTAGTCCACCGAGGGGGGTGCCCGTGGTGGTAGATTGTCGGTAGACTGTGCGTGTAATCAAGAACCAGATGGTTACAGAGGCACAAGACACAAGATTTATACAGGTTCGGCCATCGTGTTGGTGTAATACCTACGTCCTGTGTCTCATTATTCTGTATTGATTGAGGTGTAGATGGATTGTCCTCCTTGAGGGGGACCCCTACCTCTCCTTATATAGTCTAGAGGAGGAGGGTTACAAGTAAAGTATCCTATTTGGTACTATTACAATATCTAGTACAACTTGTAATCTTGCTATGCATGCCTTGATCTTACGGGTTGGGCCACCTCTGATGGTGCGACCCATGTACCATCTTGTGATACCTAGGGGTATATCCCCCACAGCTAGTCCCCGAGCGCCATGTATTCTGATGCGACATGCCATTTCAACCTTCTCCGAACAGTGAGGCTTGAGTTCTTGACATCTCCGACCACCATTGTCGTCGAAGAAGTAGGTTGTCTGAAGAATGTATAGTCCTCTTAAGAAGAAAGAAAAAGATTTCCGTCCTGGGAAGTGTGCCCACTTGGGTTTCTGTGAAGAAACATAAGGGTGTCTTGAAGCGTAGCATCTTTGATCATCAGAGGCATAGTGGTCGAAAAACAAGCACATTCACCGCAAGGTGAAGTGTGCCCACTTAGTCCCCGAGCCTGGTAGTAGGTGACGTAGGCACGTGGTGCCAGGGTCTAAAAAGAATTCCCAGTTAAGTTGAGAATCCAATCATCGTACAGGCGATACGAGATGCACCGGCAGGTGCATCGTACCGATGTAGTCCCCGAGCTTACTGGAAGGCGAGGTATGAGCCCTGTAGCAAGGTCTTAGTGAGAAAAAATATCCCAACTGTATGCGAGTTGCCAGTCGCATGTAGTCGAGACGCAAAGTCCCCGAGCCGTGGTCGAAGAGTGGTCGAGGCAGTCCCCGAGCACAGGTCGAGGAGCGAGCGACGAAGTCCCCGAGCTGTGGTCGGAGAGTGATCGAGGCAGTCCCCGAGCGTAGGTCGAGAAGCGAGCAACGAAGTCCCCGAGCTGTGGTCGGAGAGTGATCGAGGCAATTCCCGAGCGTAGGTCGAGAAGCGAGCGACGAAGTCCTCGAGCATAGCTCAAAATTCCTGCAATATAAATATGTAGAATGGTAGTACATGATGTACAAAATAATAAATTATGGAGAAAAAATCAGCGGTGAAGAAATAGCGTATGACGCTCAGCAGTCATTTGCAAATGGGCATGATGTGATAAAGCAGTTGGTGCTTTGTAAACATCAGTGTTAATGTGAAGTTTGTGTTTATACTTAATATAAACTGCCCGACCAGTTAGTATGTAGCTGAGCCTCCAGCCCTAGCTAGCCCGTTAACCATAACGCGGGGCGCAGAGCCCGTGTACGTGTAGGAAGAACAAAGCGTCGCTAAGGAGCCGCTGCCGACCACCCATAACGCAGAGGGCGGACGCTCGTGCACATGTAGGGAGGAGCCGGAGACAGGGCTGTCTCTGGAGGCATCGAGCGTCAACATGACTGGTCGAGGATTTGCATTAAGTATAGCTGTATGTTATCTTTAAGATGGTATACATGGACAAACGTTATTTGAAGAATAATCATGACAAGGACGTTGTGGAGAAACGACGTAATGAAAATTGTGTCAAATATAAATATTAGAAGTGTACTTATCTTTGATAGAAATCTGATCGGTGGCGATGAAGTTGTCCGGTCCTCGAGCTTTTCGACCTGTCGTCATGACTGTGGTCACGATTGTTGTAGCGCCGTTCTTTGCGGCGATCATCATTGTGACGTGGTCTGGTGGTCGGAGCTCAGCGGAGCCGCTTGGGACGTGGTCGACGAAGTCCGATGAGCACGACGGAGAGTCGGTGGGGTGTGGTCGGCGAGGAGCTTCTCATAGTACTTGTCGTAGTTGCGCTTAGTGCATAGTTGATCGACCGAGGCAATGATGTTTTCTGGTCGGCGACGACGGAGTTGCCCAATCCTCGAACTTTCCTGTCGATCATCGTAGCGGCGGTCGCGGTTGTCACGGCGGGTGGTCAGAGTCGATCTTCATCGTGACGTGGGAACAGAGCATGGGCGAAGGCTCCCCAGTCCGATGCTATAGGTCTTGGCTGCGTCGATGTCGGATCAAGAGGATATACGTCGGCAACAAGCAAGGGAAATCGTGCTTGCCTGCTTAAGGTGTACGTATATGCATATACGCGTACTAGCCTTAATTAGCTTTCATGCCTTTAATATAGTACTCTTTCCTTCTTCATGGCTAGACGTGCATGGTAGGTGCATCGAGACTGGATTCTTGGGAACCGCCGATGGCATCGGCAAGCGACGTGTAGACGACGGGGTCCTCTAACGCCGGGTTGCCATAGGGCGACGGTGACGAGATCGACACTTGCATTGAGATCAAGATGTAGATGAATTCTATATGCATGCGTGCATGCAGATGTAGATATATCGAAATCCAGATCACGTGGCCCTTGACGAAGGCATGCAGGATGTGTACGCCTCGTCCTGGGCGACGGCTTCGAAGTGTGTCACGGCCAAGTCCGATCTATCGGGCTGTCCCAGGCTGTGGAGAAAGCACAGGGCCGCCGCTAGACTCGTCTTGCCATGACACCCCGCCGCGAGTGGCGCTGGGATGTTGCCTTGATCAGCCGAGTGACCATAAACGATGTAGATCTTGAGGTACGCCATCTAGTTCGCCATGGAATCAGCACGCACAACCCCTAAAAGAGGTCCTCTACCTGGCACGCCACTGTCGACGAAATATGGTGGCAGTCCACCGAGGGGGGTGCCCATGGTGGTAGATTGTCGGTAGACGGTGCGTGTAATCAGGAACCAGATGGTTACAGAGGCACAAGACACAAGATTTATACAGGTTCGGCCACCGTGTTGGCGTAATACCTACGTCCTGTGTCTCATTATTCTGTATTGATTGAGGTGTAGATGGATTGTCCTCCTTGAGGGGGACCCCTGCCTCTCCTTATATAGTCTAGAGGAGGAGGGTTACAAGTAAAGTATCCTATTTGGTACTATTACAATATCTAGTACAACTTGTAATCTTGCTGTGCACGCCTTGATCTTACGGGTCGGGCCACCTCTGATGGTGCGACCCATGTACCATCTTGTGATACCTGGGGGTATATCCCCCACACTACGCATGGGGCTCGAGGGAAGTTGGACTCACAAGAAGACCGAACGCGCGGTCGTAGTACTCCTCCGTAGGCTCAGGGGCTACTCTCGGGTATCGATATTAGGGATATCCAAAGCAAGGAAGTTAACGCCCATGCCAACTTCCTCGTATGGCTCAAGACGTATTAAAAGGTCTTGCCCGACCTTAAGGCCACGGGCTCCGTCTCGCCTGACCTCGAGACCACGAGCTCTGTCTCGCCTGACCCCTTGGGTGCGGGTTCCATCTCACCTGACCCCTTGGGTGTGGGCTCTATCTCGTTAGACCCCAAGGACATGGGTTCCATCTCGCCTAAGGAAGCAGGTTCCGTCTCGCCCGACCTTGAGGTCACAGGCTCTATCTTGCCTGACCTTGAGGCCGCGGGCTCCATCTCGCCTGACCCATTGGGTACGGGCACCATCTCGCCTGACCCTAAGGACACGATTTCTATCTCGCCCAAGGTCGCAGACTCTGTCTCACCCAACCTCGAGGACGCGGGTTTTGTCTTGTCTGACGGGGACCCATATCGCCGCCAACCACTCCAGGTCCAAGCATATGGGCCTGGGTCAAAACTCTGACGCCAGGGAAGAGGCTAGCATGCCTTGATGTAACCTGTGGCCATGACGGGTCATACCTAGGGATTCACACCAAGAACAGTGTCGGGCATGTCGGTGCTGTTCTGCCTAATCCTCGTATGGACGCTGACAGATGCATTAGTTCACCACGACATCCGCCGAGACAGAGTAGAATGCCATGACTGGCAGATGGCGCCTACGCATGGCGCCAGTGATGAACATGGCTACGACATGGAGCCATCCTTGTTGACATCTACAGGATCGGCAAGACCCACATGAAGGAGAAGAAGGCCTCAGCAACCCTGAAAGCCTTCTTCTCTCTCATTCTTCTCCTTTTCCTCCTCTATAACCCATGCTTTCCCTTCGCCTATAAAAGGGGAAGCAGGGCGCCCCATGAAAGTAGGGATCTAGACACAAGAGCATGACACGAGCACATGGCTGAGCGGCAAGTGAGCTCTCAGCACCCGTTCACTCCTTCCACCAAAGACTTGGGATTCTCTCCCTCTCTCACCTGTTTGTAACACCTACTTCAAACCAAGTGTCGATAACATGAGCAACAGTGAACTAGACGTAAGGACGTTCCGCCCGAACCAGTATAAACCCTTATGTCCTCTGAGCATACCATCCGAGCCAGACACACAAATACAAATTTACTCGTCGGTGGTCCGAAAACACCGACACCAAGACTGAGGTAGATTTAATACACAACTTTCTAAAGATATGAAGCAAGCGTAAAAGTTATTCCAAGTCACAAACTCATACATGCAGGTTTTGAAGTGGCTATAACATCAATGTGGGCTGTTGAGAAATTAAATAGTTCTGACTTGAAGACATAGATCCCTTCTCCTTCTCAAGTAAGATTAGAGTTTTTGACAATATTTTTTGAAATAAATCATAGCTCATGTTATTCCTCGTATATATGGTTCTCTGAGATCACTCGATGGTTTATATATATGTGTGTCCTCACCAAGAGCTTTGCTTTTGCCTAAAGATACTAGAACCATAGCTTATGTAGAGCTTTGGGTAGGGAAACTTGATAGGCATTCTTAGATTGCTTATATTGTAAAGGCAAAGCATGGATCCTTGGAGGAAAACAACATACAAACTATGATCAAGAGTGCAAGTGTGTGGACATGAGTGGAAGTTTGATTACTTAAACTTGAAAGATTCTTTCTCCATTTCTAGCTATCATTATTTCTCATCTATCTTTCTATTTTTTTCTTCTCTCTTTTTCTTCTCATATTTTTCATCATTCTTTTTGAACTTTCTCTCTATATATTTTTCTTCCATAACATATATCTAGCATGTCTCTTTTCAAAATTGTATGGAGAGAGATCTTGGGTGCATGGAGACTTTATTTGATGGGGTATGGAAAGGAAAGTTTTTGCCTACTCTCAGTGTAAGAGTATAACATATATGTGTGGAGCATACATGATCTTGATCATGTAAGCGTGATGCATCCCTCACTAGGTAGCATAGATATGTGGTTTACAAAGATATTGCATATGGCTCTGCTAGGACATTCATTCTATAAAGGAGTTATGAAGCAATGGTTTTAGATTTTATTCAAAACAAAAGTCTCCAAAACACTTGATTAGAAAGAAAGACTTGTCTTGTCATTACTATAGCACACTTTATAAGAATTTAGGTAATGCTATCTGTCGTGGGGTCAAAACCACGACAAACATTGTTGTTCGTCGGGTGTCACTGAATGTGAGGTCTCCGATGGCTCGATTGGACTCAAGAACACAAAGAACACACAAAGGACACAAAGGTTTATCCTAGTTCGGGCTATCGGGGCCCTACGTCCAGCAGTTTTATGATCCTTGTATTAAAGGCACCCAAATCAGGGGGTTACAATAGAGTGTAAGAGAGATTTTGGTAGGGGATCACTCGGTGCTGATCCTAGGCTTGTCAGCGGTGAGGTCTCTTCCTTGTTGGAGAGGAAGAAGATGATGGAAATGGGGGAGGAGCTCTTGGTTCTCCTGTCAGGGTTGCTCTACTATCAGTGCAAAGCTCGAGCTATTGGGTCGTGAGGACTCAAATGATCTAATCTGTTTAATCCTTCTTTCATCCTGTCCCCTCTATAGGATCCAACCTCCCCGTATATATCGATGTAGGTCGGGTACATGGCGGTTTGGGGAGTCTAGTCTATATGGTCTACATGCACCGGAGTCCAGGAGGATGTTGTAGTGGTACGGATGGACCTTGGCGTTGTCGTGGAGCCGGAGAAGCCCTGAGCATCGTCCCGCTGCTCTGTTCTAATGCTTTGACCATCAGGCTTTGTCTCCTTGAACCGGTCTCCATCAAGTGCACCTTCCGAAGGCTTCCTTGGTGGTGAAGGCATCCGGCTTGAGGGGCTGACGAGCGGGTCCAAGAGCCCTCGAGCCCTTGAAGCCATCGGGAGGTTTTGTCCCCTTGTGTCATGCGCCGTGCGTGACATCGGAAGAGTAGTTTACAGCGCGGTGCCCGCTGTGCAGAGCCGGGGAGCCCCCGAGCCTTGGGGGCTCGAGGCGCTTGCTTCCAGCCCGGGCCTTGGCTCGCGCTAGAGGCTGGGGCCGAGGACCAGCTCAGATGATCCCCTAAGTCCTGAGCAGAGGCAATATGCGTGCTCGGGCTCTGCCTAGTCCTTGGCTAGAAGGTACGTGCGAGTGCACCTGAGGGGTGTAGCCTCCGAGCCCCCAAGCGATCCTAGAGGGGTCGGTCGGGGGTCCTTTGGTCAGGAACATCTTACCTCGGGACTTAACATATGATCTCCTCACTATCCTAATTGAACAAGGTTCCCACAAGCATATAGTTACTAGAAGACACTCTAAGGAGTAGTATAGTTACTAACTTACTATAATAAGGTCCCACATGAAGCAGAATGGGCCATGCATACATGTCCGTACTTCATTTTCATTGTAAAGGAAATTAAATAGAAGCCCCTTCTCATTGCGTCGCGCGCCTTTTACTACAGGACTACAAAATAAATTCTCAATCGGTTTTTTATTCTCCGTCCATGTGCAAGACAGACTGTAATGAAACTTTAATAATGTACATGCTGCGTTGATGCTTGCCTATAAATAGGTAGGAGCGTAGGAGGTTGTAGTCATCGACCAAGCTAGAGGCAAGGTAACTTGAAGTATAAGCTCATCTGATTAGTTTTTTATCGATTCTTCAGCTAGTTAGTTTCATCACCTTCTCCTTCGAGCTAGCAATGGCCATCCAAAAGCCATACAACAATATGAGCACAGTGGCTCTAATGGTAGTAGTCCTAGTTCTAGCCTGTCAAATCATGTCAGCTCATTGCACTCCTATGATAGCAAGTACTCCTATTAGCAGAACATACCTTCAAGTGCAGTCGTCAACTACCACTGCTTCCACCACAAAAGCAGGGATGATGGAGGGCACAATCACTCCCACAGAAGGTGGTGTTCCTGGAGCGACAGAGGACGTCCGCCCTACTAACCCAAGCCACAGCCCTGGGATCGGACATGCATTCACCCACAACAGGGTTGGGAGGAAGCTGCTTACTACGATCATCAGTCAATGATGATTGATGAAGATTCAACAGGCAGTCTGCAGTAGCAAGTAGTTTAGTTTATCTATTCGTTCCCCTTTCGTCTAGCTTGTTGTACTTCTTGTTCTTCTTAGTTACCCTTTGTAATAGTAATTTGGTATATCTATGATTATATGAATTTGTCATTTTACTGTCCTTCGCTTTGCAAATCCTCCGCATACACCTAGATGGGACATGCATTTATTTGTCATTGCATGGTCATTGAGTTGTTACTCAAAGCATCTCGTCGTACGTACATGTGTGAACTATGATTACTTGCTTTTATTTTTTTGAGCAAGGAATAAACTTCCATTAAACAGTGGCCAACACTTGATCGGTGGCCACCAAGTCGTTTACAGCAGCAGGATTACAATCTGGGCAGAGCTCAACAGCACCTGGCCCTAAGCACGCACCCAATTTAGCTAATGTATCAGCTACGAGATTACAAGACCTGGGGATATGTGGTACCCTCGGAGACACAAATTCAGAATACAATAAGCCCTTGATGTCGCAAAAGATGACTGCACACCGCCATATCAAACGGTAAGGAAGTAAGCACCGACTTCAATTTAGAAGCATCAGTCTCAATTGCCACCCTTGAGATCCCAACATCCATAGCAAATAAAACGCAATGCATGGCTGCAGTAGCTTCAGCTTGGAGATCGAGAGTCATGGCAGTGGTCAATCTTACCAGCACCTGAGCCCACCACTCCACCATGTTCATGTCGAATAATGAATCCCCATCCTCCCGATCTTTGCTGTTCGTGGCATGAGCCATCTACATTTAATTAGCTTCAGGTAATCTAACATTATTACGTGCTTTTATTCAAACTGAAACATAGTGCTGATGACGATCCATTTACTTCCTTCGTTCTCCAAAATCAAAAACCATTATTTACCAGCTCCTTTGAAACTAGTAGAAGTTTCTTGAGCGACTGTATGTTGCATACATATGCTTTTTTGTTTTGTTTTTTGAAATGGGAGCTTTTATTAAACCAAAGAGGTTGCAAAAGGCTAATAACACATTTGCAAGGTTCGAGCATTTTGTGTAAATGTATGTGCACGCAGCTGCAGGTGTAACGGCATCAAGGGCAGCTGCAGGTGTAACGGCATAATATGCAGCTGCAGGTGTAACGGCATAATATATTAAGTCCCAAATGAAACCGTATGTGTATGCCAAGTTGCCAACGTCCATATATAACCACCCTCTAGGGCGCCGCGCCATTAGGTTGTCCTACTTTGTTTTTTTTTTGAAGAAAAGAGAGAGTCGTCTGTCATTCACTATGTAAAAAACGATTTTTAGCAACGGTTCGATTTTTTTGTAGGGGCGGCTGGTGATGGAGCCGTCCCTACAGTGACGTGCTCGGGTGCACAGACACCAGCCGCCCCTACAAATGGAACAGCAGGGGCGGCTGGTGTTACGATCCGCCCCTACAAATGGGGTCTGATTTGTAGGGGTGGCTCAATAACCAGCCGCTCCTGGAAATGCTATTTGTAGGGGCGGCTGGTGATTGAGCCGCCCCTACAAATGGCCCCCGTATTTATAGCTCCGATTTGTAGGGGCGGCTCAATCACCAGCCGCCCCTACAAATGCCCCCCATATAAAACAGATGCAATACCTTCTTCCTCCTTGGGTCACTCACTCCAACCTGTGAAAAAAATAGGGAGGCCTTGGGCACCTCTCAAAAATTGCTCTACTAAGGGGGAAATGTTTTGGTCTCAAATCATTTGGTGGAGAGGTTGTAGAAGGTAAGAAAATGCTATTCCATACATTTTTTTTGAAGTTTTAATGGTTGGTTAGTGAGTAATTAGAGTTTTATTTTTCTCTCTCTTCTATCGTGCTTGAGCTACTTATGAAGCAAATTAGACCCAAGTTTTAAATGTACTAGGGTAAATTACGGAGGGGAACAAGATCATACCCTTATTTGGTCCATGTTTCTTGATTTTAGTGAACAATTAGTTAGTTTTATGGATGTTTCATGTGCATGTGGATCTAGATCTAGGGTTTGGTTTTTTTTATTAATTTTGTTTTTGTAAATTTATGTTTGATGAAATTGGACTAGGGTTTGTATGAAAGATATTGGGTAAAGTATAATTGTTGCTAATTGTTGTCTTTGAAATTGTTTATTGTAATCTATAAATATATATTTTAATTATTTATGGATAAATAGGCCATTAATTAATTTTCCTTTACCATGGTGTGTTTGTATGCTTCATGTAATTATATTAGATTTATATTCATATATATTTGAAGTATATACAATTATTCTCAAGTAATTATTAATTTGTTTCATTTTTATATATATCTGAATAAGTAGTCTTTTAATGTTTGTTTTGTTGTTGTTGTAAAAGATGGAGTACACGAACTCTTGGATGTATGGTTCGTTAAGGTTCAAGGCAGGTTTCCGTGAAGAGGTGGTAAATTTATTGAAGCCGTAAAGAAGCATGCAACAACATTGAAAGAGAATAAGGATACAATTATTTGCCCATATAAAGATTGCAAGAATTGTATGGCATGGACAGATGTGACTATCATCAGATCACATTTGATTATGCGAGGATTTATTGAGGACTACACAGTGTGGATTCATCATGGTGAAACGGTTATTGTTAACGACGAGGATGAGAAGGAATACGACGATGAAACCATAGAATCCCTGTCCCAATATTCAGCAGAGCTTGATGCACGAATGGATTTCGAGTTTGACAATGAACAAGGTGGTGATGCTGGTGGTTGGGATGGTAATGACGAAGGTGGTGCCAATAATGATGGTGGAGCACGTGTCGGGGATGAAGATGATTTGGAGGACATGATTCGAGTCCTTGGACTAGAGATTTTACTAAATAGCCCGAAAGGTCTAGAAAATTTGGAAAGGGTGACAAAAGCATCGAAGGAGACTGTGTATGGTGTTGAAAAGGGCTGTCCGACACATTGGACACTGCTACGTTTTGTGCTTGAGCTGCTCATCCTGAAGGCTAAGTATGGCTGGTCAGACTGTAGTTTCAATGATCTATTGCATCTCCTGTTATGGGTGCTGCCACAACCAAACTTAGTTCCCACCAACACATACCAAGCGAAGAAGGTCATAAGTCCATTGACAATGGGGGTTGAAAAAAATCCATGCATGCCCCAACCACTGTATACTTTTTCGCGGCAAAACGTTCAAGTCACTGGATAAATGTCCCCAGTGTGGGGCCAGCCGGTACAAGAACAATGACCTTTACGGTGGGGACGAAGCCTCCATGGGGAAAAAGAGGAATAAGAAGGGTACAAAAAAAGTGGTACAAGAATCTCAGCCCCCATGTCGACAAAATATGGTCGGCAGTCTACCTAGGGGTATGCCCAAGTTAGTAGATTATCGGCAGACAGGTGCGCAAGCTATGAACGAGATGGTGATGCAAGACAGACACGAGGTTTTATCTAGGTTTGGCCGCCGTGAAGGCGTAATACCTACGTCCTGCGTCTGATTGTATTGTTGTATGTCAATGAGATCTAGATGGATCGTCATGGATCCTCTACGCTAGGGGACCCCTATCTCTCCTTATATACTCTGGAGGAGGTAGGGTTACAAGTAAAGTAGCCTATTTGGTACTATATAATGTCTTGCGGTGCACGCCGAGCAGCGCCGTGCACGCCTTGATCTTGTGGGCTGGGCCACCTCTGATGGTGCAGCCCATGTCTTGTCTTGTAGATACCGGGGGCCATACCCCCATAGCTAGTCCCTGAGCCTGACAGTAGGTGACATAGTCGCGTGGTGCCAGGGTCAGAAAGTAGAAGACCAGCCGAGCAGGCAGCCAATCCCCGGGCGTAGCCTCGAGATGAGAACAAGCACATTCACCGCAAGGTGAAGTGTAACTACTTAGTCTCCGAGCCTACTAGAAGATGAAGAATGAATCTTGTAGCAGGGTCAAAGAAAAAAAAGTCTAAAAGCTTTGCCGACGTCGTCCGACATGCGCGTATCAAGACCCCAGACGTGCTGCCCAAGATCAACACCTTGATCCGAACATCATGGAGCAGCTTGATAGCACACCGATGAGACATAGCAAGATCCGAGCAGCAAGGAAGTCCCCGGCGTCACTAGCGATGACCGAGCACCGAGGAGCGAGGAGTCCCCGGCATCGTTGGCGATGTTCAAGCACCGAGGAGCGAGGAGTCCCCGGTGTTCCTGGCGACGACTGAGCACCGAGGAGCGAGGAGTTCCCGGCGTCACTGGCGACGTCCGAGCTTTGAGGAGCGAGGAGCCCCCGGCGTCCTTGGCGATGTTCGAGCACCGAGGAGCGAGAAGCCCCCGGCGTCGCTGGCATTGTCCAAGCACCAAGGAGCGAGGAGTCCCCGGCGTCGCTGGCGACGACCGAGCACCGAGGAGCGAGGAGTCCCCGGCGTCGCTGGCGATGACCGAGCATCGAGGAGCGTGGAGTCCACGGCATCGCTGGCGATGACCAAGCACCGAGGAGCGAGGAGTCCCCGGCGTCGCTGGCGAAGTCCGAGCACCGAGGAGCGAGGAGTCCCTGGCGTCGCAAGCGAAGTCTGAGCACCGAGGAATGAGGAGTCTCCGACGTCACTGGCGATGTCCGAGTACCAAGGAGCGTGGAGTCCCCAGCGTCGCTGGCGATGACCGAGCACCGAGGAGTCCCCGGCGTAGGCGGCGATGTCCAAGCATCGAGGAGTCCCTGGCGTAGGCGGTGATGTCCAAGCACCGAGGAGTCCTCGGCGTAGGCGGCGAGGTCCGAGCACTGAGGAGTCCCCAGCGTAGGCGGTGAGGTCCGAGCACCGACGTAGCTGACGATGTCCGTGCGGTGAAGTGTGCCCACTTAGTCCTTGAGCACGAAGTATACGTGCGCCGAGGAGTAACCGGCGAAGCTAGCGATCAGTTCGATCAACTGGTCGGTGACGGAGTCCATGAGCCAAGTGGTCCGACCAGTTGATCGGTGGAGAAGTCTGAGCACCAGATGGACGATGATCCTACAATACAAACATGTAGAACGGGTAGTACATGATGTAAAAATAAATGAACTCTGGAGAAAAATCAGCAGTGGTGATGAAACGGCGTATGCAGTTCGGCGATCAGTTGGCGTGAAAATATATTTATGTTTAATATAAACCGCCCGAACAGTTAGTGTGTAGCTGAATCTCTAGCCCTAGCTAGCCCAAAGTCCATAACATCGAGCGCGGAGCCCGTGCACGTGTAGGAGGAATAGGCGTGACCAAGGAGCCGCTGCCGACCACCCATAACGCAGAGGGCAGACGCTCGTGCACATGTAGGGAGGAGCCGGAGACAGGGCCATCTCTGGAGGCATCCGAGCATCAACGTGACTGTTCGAGGGTTCGCCTTAGACTTAGCTGTATGTCATCTTTAAGATGGTATACATGAAAGAAAAACGTTTGGAGAGCAAACATAGAGAAAACAGCTCGGAGAAACATTAGGGTGATATACGAAGATTGGAGAATATTTAGAAAAATATTAAAGCGTCACTTAGCTTTAGATAGAATGTCTGGTCAGCGGCGTATGGCATTATCTGGTCAACGTTGACGAAGTTGCCCGTCGCTCGAGCTTTCCAAACTATCATCATGGCGGCAGTCGCGGTTGTCATGGCGCCGTTCTTCATGGCGATCATCATTGCGACGCGGCAGGTGGTCGAAGTAAGTAGTCCGGGCGACGTCGTCCTGATCGATGGAGTTGAGTAGGTCGGTGTTGTCGATCTGCCTCCCTTTGTAGCGAGGAAGCGAACGACGGGTTGTCGGCGTGGCCGGAGATGATGCTGGTGTGGCCGGAACCAGATCCAACGTGGTCGGAGCTGTAGCTGATGCTGGTGAAGCAGTGGTCGATGCAGATTGGATCTGCGCCTCCTCTGTGGTCATGGCGATGAAGTTGTCGGAGCCAGTGGTCCAGGTGATCCGGGCGATGGTGAACGTGAGGCCGTTCGACAGGGAACCGGGGATGATGACCATCTTGTTCGTCAGGGGAGTAGTACGCACACCCCCTACCTGGCATGCCACTATCGACGAAATATGGTCGGCAGTCTACCTAGGGGTATGCCCAACGTAGTAGATTATTAGCAGACTGGTGCGCAAGCTACGAACAAGATGGTGACGCAAGATAGACACGAGGTTTTATCCAGGTTCGGCCGCCGTGAAGGCGTAATACCTACGTCCTGCATCTGATTGTATTGCTGTATGTCAATGAGATCTAGATGGATCGTCATGGATCCTCTACGCTAGGGGACCCCTACCTCTCCTTATATACTCTGGAGGAGGTAGGGTTACAAGTAAAGTAACCTATTTGGTACTATACAATGTCTTGCGGTGCACGCCAAGCAACGCCGTACACGCCTTGATCTTGTGGGCTAGGACACCTCTGATGGTGCGGCCCATGTCTTGTCTTGTAGATACCGGGGGCCATACCCCCACAGCTAGTCCCCGAGCCTGACAGTAGGTGACGTAGTCGTGCGGTGCCAGGGTCATAAAGGAAGACTAGCCAAGTAGGCAGCCAGTCCCTGGGCGTTGCCTCGAGATGAGAACAAGCACATTCACCGCAAGGTGAAGTGTGCCCACTTAGTCCCCGAGTCTGCTGGAAGATGAAGAATGAATCTTGTAGCAGGGTCAAAGAAAAAGAAGTCTGAAAGCTTTGCCGACATCATCTGACATGCGCGTATCAAGACCCTAGACGTGCAGCCCAAGATCAGCACCTTGATCCGAACAGCATGGAGCAGCTTGATAGCACACCGATGAGACATAGCAAGATCCGAGCAGCAAGGAAGTCCCCGGCGTCACTGGCGATGACCGAGCACCAAGGAGCGAGGAGTCCCCGGCGTCGCTGGTGATGTCTGAGCACCGAGGAGCGAGGAGTCCCTGGCGTCGCTGGCGATGACCGAGCACCGAGGAGCGAGGAGTCCCCAGCGTCGCTGGCGATAACCGAGCACCGAGGAGCGAGGAGTTCCCGGCGTCACTGGTGACGTCTGAGCTCCAAGGAGCGAGGAGCCCCCAGCGTCCCTAGCGATGTCCGAGCACCGAGGAGCGAGAAGCCCCCAGTGTCGCTGGTGTTGTCCAAGCATCGAGGAGCGAGGAGTCCTCGGCGTCACTGGCGACGACCGAGCACCGAGGAGCGAGGAGTCCTCAGCATCACTGGCGATGATCAAGCATCGAGGAGCATGGAGTCCCCGGCATTGCTGGCGATGACCAAGCACCAAGGAGCGAGGAGTCCCCGGCATCGCTGGCGAAGTCTGAGCACTGAGGAGCGAGGAGTCCCCGGTGTCTCTGGCGACGACCAAGCACTGAGGAGTGAGGAGTCCCCGGCATCGCTGGCGATGACTGAGCACCGAGGAGCGTGGAGTCCTTGGTGTCACTGGCGATGACCGAGCACCGAGGAGCGAGGAGTCCCCGGCGTCGCTGGCGAAGTCCGAGCACCAAGGAGCGAGGAGTCCCTGGCGTTGCTGGCAAAGTCCGAGCACCGAGGAACGAGGAGTCCCTGATGTCGCTGGTGATGTCCGAGTACCAAGGAGCGTGAAGCCCCGGCGTCGCTGGCGATGATCGAGCACCGAGGAGTCCCCGGCGTAGGTGGCAATGTCCGAGCACCGAGGAGTCCTCGGCGTAGGCGGCGATGTCCGAGCACCGAGGAGTCCTCGGCGTAGGCGGCGAGGTCTGAGCACCGAGGAGTCCCCGGCGTAGGCCGCGAGGTTCGAGCACCGAGGAGTCCCCGGCGTAGGTGGCGAGGTCCGAGCATTGACATAGCTAACGATGTCCGTGCGGTGAAGTGTGCCCACTTAGTCCTCGAGCACGAAGTATCCGTGCACCGAGGAGTAACCGGCGTAGCTGGCGATTAGTTCGATCAACTGGTCGGCAATAGAGTCCATGAGCCAAGTGGTCCGACCAGTTGATCGGTGGAGAAGTCCGAGCACCAGATGGATGATGATCCTGCAATACAAACATGTAGAACGGGTAGCACATGATGTATGAATAAATGAACTCTGGAGAAAAATCAGCAATGGTGATGAAGCGGCGTATGTAGTTCGGCGATCAGTTGACGTGAAAATATATTTATGTTTAATATAAACCGCCCGAACAGTTAGTGTGTAGCTGAGTCTCTAGCCCTAGCTAGCCCATAGTCCATAACGTCGAGCGCGGAGCCCGTGTATGTGTAGGAGGAACAGGCGTGACCAAGGAGCCGCTGCCGACCACCCATAACGCAGAGGGCAGACGCTCATGCATGTGTAGGGAGGAGCCGGAGACAGGGCCATCTCTAGAGGCGTCCGAGCATCAATGTGACTGTTCGAGGGTTCGCCTTTGACTTAGCTGTATGTCATCTTTAAGATGGTATACATGAAAGAAAAACGTTTGGAGAGCAAACATAGAGAAAACAGCTCGGAGAAACATTATGGTGATATACGAAGATTGGAGAATATTTAGAAAAATATTAAAGCGTCACTTAGCTTTAGATAGAACGTCTGGTCGGCGGCGTATGGCATTATCTAGTCAGCGTTGACGAAGTTGCCCGGCGCTCGGGCTTTTTGAACTGTCATCATGGCAGCAGTCGCGGTTGTCACAGCGCCGTTCTTCGCGGTGATCATCATTGCGACGCGGCAAGTGGTCGGAGTAAGTAGTCCGGGCGATGTCGTCCTGATCGATGGAGTCGAGCAGGTCAGTGTTGTCGATCTGCCTCCCTTTGTAGCGAGGAAGCGAACGACGGGTTGTCGGCGTGGCTGAAGACGATGCTGGTGTGGCTGGAGTCAGATCCAACGTGGTTGGAGCCGTAGCTGATGCTGGTGAAGCAGTGGTCGACGCAGATTAGATCTGCGCCTCCTCCGTGGTCATGGCGATGAAGTTGTCGGAGCCAGTGGTCCAGGTGATCCGGGCGATGGTGAACATGAGGCCGTTCGGCATAGCCATGGAACCGGGGATGATGACCATCTTGTTCGTCTGGGGAGCAGTACGCACACCCCCTACCTGGCGTGCCACTGTTGATGAAATATGGTCGGCAGTCTACCTAGGGGTATACCCAAGGTAGTAGATTATCGGCAGACAGGTGCGCAAGCTACGAATGAGATGGTGACGCAAGACAGACACGAGGTTTTATCCAGGTTCGGCCATCGTGAAGGCGTAATACCTATGTCCTGTGTCTGATTGTATTGCTGTATGTCAATGAGATCTAGATGGATCGTCATGGATCCTCTACGCTAGGGGACCCCTACCTCTCCTTATATACTCTGGAGGAGGTAGGGTTACAAGTAAAGTAGCCTATTTGGTACTATACAATGTCTTGCGGTGCACGCCGAGCAGCGCCGTGCACGCCTTGATCTTGTGGGCTAGGCCACCTCTGATGGTGCGGCCCATGTCTTGTCTTGTAGATACCAGGGGCCATACCCCCACACCCCAGAGGACACTCCATTAGGCAACGATGCAAAGCAGAGAAGAACTCCTACCTTGGTAACGTGGTACCTGCCAGTGACCGACCGCTTGAGACGTATCTTCCTAAACCCTAAAGAAGCCACACTCATGACATGGTGGGATGATGAGCGCAAGGTGGATGATGATAAGATTGCACACCTAACTGATTGTAGTCAGTGGCAAAGGTTTGATGAGAAGCACAAATAATTCAGCGATGACCCAAGGAATGTACGATTTGGCTTGAGCACCGATGGAATGAATCCCTTCAATGAGAGGATGAGCAACCACAGCACATGGCCAGTGATCTTGACCATGTACAACATCCCAACATGGTTGTGTTAGAAGAGAAAGTACCTTCTCCTCAATATTCTTATTTCTGGCCCTAAACAACCAGACATTGATATAGACGTGTTCCTCGAGCCTTTGATGCAAGAAATGCAGAGGCTATGGAGGACTTCATATGTAGAGCAATAATATTTGTTACTACCAATGATTACCCCACGCTGTTTGCTTTGTCTGGACAGATCAAAGGGAAGATGGGATGCTTGGTTTGCTTGGATGGTACTACATGGGTGTACCTGGATGCATCCAAGAAGATAGTTTACCTAAGGAACCGACACTTCTTAAAGACAAGTCACAAGTACCCGCATCAAATTGTTCTTTAGATTCTATGACAACGCCCTAGAGATTGAACCCCCTCCGGAGAGACATCATAACGGAGAACACATGTATAGAATGGTGAAAAACATACGCGTCGTCTATGGAAAGAAGAATCTGGATGGGACAAACAGAGATAGAAGTACACCTCCTGTCGAAGGAGTACCTTTCCAGAAACAATCAATCTTCTTTTAGTATCTGCCTTATTGGCCAGACTTGGAGGTCTCCCATGCCATTGATGCTATGCACGTGCAGAAGAATGTCTTTGAGAGTCTCATTGCTATCTTGATGGACACAGGCAAGTCAAAGGATGGTCTGAAAGCACGGAAAGACATGGTGCAGCTAAACGTGATGCCACAGCTTCACCCGGTACCTGAGGCTAATGGAAAATACACTCTGCCCACGGCGTGCTTCAACCTAACACCAGATGAGAAGAGAGCTATATGCACTTTCCTGAGGGGGATCAAAGTCCCGACTGGGTTTTCAGCAAATGTGAAGAAGCTAGTGTCGATGAAGGACTTGTCAATAACACACTGCAAGGCTCACGATTGCCATGTGATGCTGGCAGTGTTTCTACCTATTGCAATTAGGGCTATAAAGCCAGAGTTCTTGAAAATGGCCATCACCCGCATGTGCTACTTCTTTTCGAAGATCTCACAGAAGACGATTGGCAAGCAAGAGCTTAGTGACCTACATGAATTTATGGTGGAGACACAAAATCTACTGGAGATATGTTTACCTCCTTCTTTTTTGATATAATGCCACATCTCATGATTCACATGGTTCATCAGATACAGGCGCTGGGCCCTTGCTACTAGCATGAAATGTGGTCCTATGAGCGGTTCATGTCGGTTCTAAGTCGATACATGCATAATCGAGCATACCCAGAGGGCTCCATGATAGAGGGTTACAGTACTAAAGAAGTCGTCGAGTGCTGTCAAGAGTACCTAAAAGTACAGAAAAGGATTGGTAAACTCGATTCTCGTCACAAGGGTAGGCTGGCTGGGAAGGACACCAGTGGTAGAAAAGTGTTCATCGACCATGATTACAAAGAGGTGAGTCGGGCGCATTACAGTGTCTTGCAGAGTACACAACTGATGCAACCATACATTGATGAACACTTGGCTATCATATCATTATGGTGGAGAGAAATAGCTGTTCGGATGATTGGGTCATGAAACAACACAAGCAACGACTAACTACATGGTTGAAGGACCAAAATATACCGCCTGGAGAAACCATAGACTCTATTACCATCAGTAGGTTAGCGGAGGGGCCATCGAGACAAGTGACATCTTGAAATGCTTATGACATCAATGGGTATACGTACTATACCCACGCAAAGGATAGTAAATATGTGAACCAAAACAGTGGCATTCGAATAGAGGCTATCGATGGATTGGGGCGAAAGATCCAATACTTTGGCATCATTGAAGAGATATGGGAACTTGACTATAGAAGGGATATAACGGTGGCCCTATTTCGATGCCACTGGATCAAACAACACCAACTGAACGAGATCAGATTTAGAGTCCTGGACCTCAAGAATCTAGGCTACCAAGATGACCCTTGGGTGCTCGCTTCATGTGTCGCACAAGTTTTCTATATGTCTGACCCACAAAGTAACCTCACCTCGAAGAAGAAGACAAAGCACGTGGTTGCCTCCGGAAAACAGCACATTATTGGAGTTGATGGCGTGGACGATGTTGAAGCTTACAATAACTACGATGAGATGCCGCTATTCACAGACTTTCCTAAAAAGATCAGTGTTGTGGAAAAGAACCTCCCCAAAGACATAATGCCATGGGAACGAAAAGGTGTTAAGGGGAAAGTCGTTACAGCTGGCTAGCTAGTTGTTGAACGTGTAGTGTTTGTGTAAGTGTGTGTTTGTAAGACTTCATTTATGCATGCGTGTGAGACTATATATTTATGTACGTGTTTAAGACTACATATTTTTGTATGTGTGTGAGACTACATTTTATGCATGTGTGTGAGACTACCACTCTATTACTACTAAAACTTTATGAAATCACTTAAAACTTTATGAAATGAAGAAATGACCAAAATAAAAGTAGGAGATCTTGATGAGTTATACAACTTTTATATTCATCAACTTTTATTGTTGAAATCATTTAAGGTTTCAAAATCTTGTTTGAAGTTGCCAATTATTAAAATTCAAAATTTCAATTATTCAAATTTGGTCAAATGAAAATATGATCAAAATAAAAGTTGTACATATTGATGAGTTCTACAACTTTGGTATTCATGAGTTTTTCATCTGAAATCATTTACTCTTTCAAAATATTATTTCAAGTTGAAATTGTTTGAATTTCAAATTTTGAATCGTTCAAACAAAGTCACATGACAAGATGACCAAAATAAAAGTTGTACATGTTGATGAGTTATACAACTTTTATGTTTACACCATTTTCATTTTATTTCATTTAATGTCATAAAATTGTAGTCGAAGTTTTAAAATTCAAATTTTTAATTTTTGTTTTTTTGTTTTCTATATTGTTTTGACCACAATTGTTTATATATATATTTCTTCATATATAGAATAATACAAAATATTATATTTGTGCATATACACAATTTTTTTATATTATTTTGTGTTTTTATGATATAAAAAATATAGAATTTATTATTTAAAAAATAGAAACTATTTGTAGGGGCGGCTGGATCAGGAACCGCCCCTATAAATGCATTTATAGGGGCGGCTAGATCAGGAACCGCCCCTACAAATCATCCCATCTATATAACAGAGGGCGCATTGGTGTCATCTTCATTTGGGCGCTCTCTTCTCCTTCGACGCCTTCAGGCTACCCCGCCGACGCCGGCCCGTGCCCTTTCCCCGCCGACGCCGTCACGCGCCCCTTCCCCGCACCCGCGCACCCCATCTCCGCGCATCTCCCCGCACCCGCGCCCCCTCGCCCCCTCCCGCGCCCCCTCCCACGCACCCGCCCTAGGGTTTCCAGAGGAGCAGACGCCACCGGCGAGCGAGGAACCTTTAGCCTCCAGCGGTCCCACACCCGGCCCCCAGTGCCCGCCCCCATCTCAGCGCATCTCCCCACACCAGCGCCCCCTCCCGCGCACCCGCCCTAGGGTTTCTAGAGGAGCGGACGCCGTCGGCGAGCGAGGAACCTTTAGCCTCCAGCGGTCCCGCACCTGGCCCCCGGTGCCCGCCCCCGCGCATCGACGACGCAGGCTCCCGGCGCCCCACGCCCGGCCCTCAACGTCCCGCCCTTGCACGCCGACGACGCATCGGTGGTTGACGCTGTCTTCAACCTGTCCCCACCACATCTCGATCTACAAGGACGGCAGGTGCTCATTTTCCTCACCCTTTCTCTCCCTCTTCTCTATTGTGTGCATGCAAGGATGCCTCCAGTAGGCCTTATTTTTGTTTGTCTCGACAGTAACCACGACATGTTTGTGATAGCCTGCTGTTTTTGATGTATAATTTAAATTTGTTTTAAATCTTTTAGTGATGCAAACTTAAATTTGTTTTAAATCTTTTGATGTATAATTTAAATAACATGACTCACCATCACAAAAAGGCAGCTTGCATTTGTTGCAATCCCTAGAACTTAGGCTATGTGTTTAGCTGAAACCACATAACTTAAGCTCTGTAAGTGTTTGATGAGAAACTAGATAATCATTTCCAATTTCAGTTTAGCACTGTATGTGTTTACAGTATTGTTTAGCACTGCTCGGCCATTTCTGTTTCGAATACATGCATCTTGGTGCAATCTATCGCGCTTGCTTCTTGTTAAACCTCTCGGTTCGTTGTGTCCAGTTAATTGATTGATGCTTGAGAGAGAAAGGAGCGACGCCTGATTTCGCTACCTTAATTTGAATTGGTACATATCTTTATCTTTATATCTAGCTATTTGGCTGATTAGAAGTGATTGAAAATGTCAAAATCCGCTACCAATTTGTGGTCCAATGCTCCAACTAGTAAGGACTAATAAGGAGCTAACTAGTCCAAAACAGTGCACCATCATGACTAATAAGTTACAGTCCGTCATGTGTGTTTTCTTCTCCGTCTCTACCTTTCCCCGAAATTACTGAAAATCCTAGATCTGCATGAACGCTTATTAGAACGGACAACTCTATCTATCTATGCTAAGAAGAAGGTATAGAAATTACAAACCATGCATACACACTAGTTTATAGTATAGTACAGAAATACGCAGCTCAATTCTCATTTCATGGGGTTCGACAATATTGATCTATCCCAACTTCTCATTATTTCTGTTGAGTAGTGTTAGGTTACTGAGTGCTGACATAGTGTATCCAATTTCTCTACTCTACTACTTTCTACTTACTACTTTCTACTTACTCTACTCTACTACTTTCTACTTACTCTACTCTACTACTTTCTACTTACTACTACTACTACTACTCCTACTCCTACCACTACTCCTACTAGTACTCCTGCTCCTACTACCACTCCTTCTCTGTTTTTTTGCTTATATACTGCTGGTGTGTAGTGGCTGTTGCTACTACTACTACTACTTAACTACTACTACTACTCCTACCACTACTCCTACTAGTACTCCTCCTGCTCCTACTACTACTCCTTCTCTGTTTTTTTGCTTATATACTGCTAGTGTGTAGTGGCTGTTGTTGCTTCTGCTACTACTACTCCTCCTCCTCCTACCACTCCTCCTCCTACTACTCCTCCTCCTCCTACTCCTCTTACTACTCCTACTACTCCTCTTACTACTCCTATTACTCCTCCTTGTACTTGCTACTCCTATTGCTGCTCTTCTTTTAGTGATGCTCCTACTACTACTCCTAAGTGGCTACTGCTCTTACTCTACTACTACCACTCTACTGCTACACTTACTCTACTCAACTACTTTCTACTTACTACTCCTAAGTGGCTACTTCTAGCTACTAACTACTTTCTACTTACTACTCCTAAGTGGCTGTTGCTTTCAGTGATCCTTGCTTTGTTATGTCCATCCAAATATTTTAATGGTTAGCATAGAGTTAAGTTAATACACTAAACCTGTTGTGTAGAGGTTCAGCTTATGAAACTATTAAGTGATCACCTGCAAATTTAATCTAGTAAAGGCTTTTCTTTCTGGTTTGTTGATCTTGCTTAGGCCGACTATGTTTTTTTGTGAAGCTAGAACATGCTTGCTTATATTATTGCTTTGTTGCTAGCTGGCACGAATCAATTTGCTATTGTAGTAGTAGTAGTCTTGCCACTAGCACTTCATCAATTTGCTATTAGTAGTAGTTTTAGACTAGCTACTATAATAGCAAGTGGCACTGACTATGATGTGGCTATTATAAGTGCAAGTGGCAAGACGACGACTACTACTATACTAAACTACTACTACTACTCTACTCTACTGAACTACTATTACTCTATCTACTCTACTCTCTTCCCTAGCTGCTGGCTGCAACTCTTAACTACTGGCTGCTACACTTCTCTACTCCTCCTCTACTCTACTCCTCTACTATTACTCTATCTACTGTTACTCCTCCTCTAATCTAATCCATTATTTACCACATCTAAGTTACCAGATTTTGATCTACAGGGGTCTTCCAACCATGTGGCAGTAGTCAGCTGTTTTTTGGGAAGCATCAGCTGCTTTTTTTTACACCTTTTCCTCTCTATGTTTGTTAAGCAGCTGTTGCTTTTTTTGCCAAATCTCCCCTCTCCTCTCCTCTCCTTTGTTTTGCCGATGATGAAATTGTCCAAGTCCATACATTATATGGAATATGAGCTGATGATCAAGAACTTGTGAGGAACTTGGCATCATTAGCAGCCGCCCCTACATTACCTTCTCCTCTCTTCTCTACTATGATGCCTTGATGCTCCAAGTTCAAGATTAGATGATGATTGACATGTTTCTGAGGCCTCTACCACTGCTACTACTCTTTTTTTATATATATAATTTGTCATTATAGCACCTACTACTACCACTCTACTGCTAAGTGGCTGCTGCTCTTACTCTACTACTACCACTCTACTGCTACACTTACTCTACTCTACTACTTTCTACTCACTACTACTACTTGCTACTCCTAAGTGGCCGCTGCACTTACTCTACTACTACCAGTCCTCTATTTTTTTGCTTATATATTGCTGGTGTGTAGTGGCTATTGCTACTACTACTACTACTCCTACTCCTACCACTACTCCTACTAGTACTCCTCCTGCTCCTACTACTACTCCTCTGCTTTTTTTGCTTATATACTGCTGGTGTGTAGTGGTTGTTGCTACTACTACTACTACTACTACTCCTCCTACCACTACTCCTACTAGTACTCATCCTGCTCCTACTACTCCTCCTCTATTTTTTTTGCTTATATACTGCTGGTGTGTAGTGGCTGTTGCTACTACTACTACTACTACTACTACTACTACTACTACTACTACTACTACTACTACTACTACTACTACTACTACTACTACTACTACTACTCCTACCACTACTCCTACTAGTACTCCTCCTGCTCCTACTACTACTCCTTCTCTATTTTTTTGCTTATATACTGCTGGTGTGTAGTGGCTGTTGTTGCTGCTACTACTACTACTACTACTCCTCCTACCACTCCTCCTACTACTACTACTACTCCTACTCCTCCTCCTCTTATTACTCCTACTACTCCTCTTACTACTCCTATTACTCCTCCCTGTACTTGCTACTCCTACTGCTGCTCTTCTTTTAGTGATGCTCCTACTACTACTCCTAAGTGGCTGCTGCTCTTACTCTACTGCTACACTTACTCTACTCAACTACTTTCTACTTACTACTCCTAAGTGGCTACTTCTAGCTACTAACTGTTGGCTGCTGTTCCTTTTTTACCAAATCTCCCAGGACTCGCCCAGGACTTGTTGTCCTGTCTTTTGCCATCAGCTGCTGCACTTTGTTTGCTAAGCAGTTGTTGGTTTTTTTGCCAAATCTCCCATCTCCTCTCCTCTCCTTTGTTTTGCCGATGATGAAATTGTCCAAGTCCATACATTATATGGAATATGAGCTGATGATCAAGAACTTGTGAGGAATTTGACATCATTAGCAGCCGCCCCTACATTACCTTCTCCTCTCTTCTCTATTATGATGCCTTGATGCTCCAAGTTCAAGATTAGATGATGATTGACATGTTTCTGAGGCCGCTACCACTGCTACTACTCTTTTTATGATATATTGTTGTTTTATAGGACTACTTTGGTTTATAGCCCTTTTTGATTTCTTATACCTTCTCACGTACCTAAAGCACACTTTCTTGCATCTATTAGAACAAAGCGTGAAATAATGTCACGGACACCAGATAGTGCAGCCTGATGCCCCGAGCATGATGAGCACCCAACCAATGAGGAGCAAGCACTAGAGGACCAGCTAACTCAGGAGCAGTTCGATAACGAGTTAGAAAAGGATATAGAAGTGATGCTTACTTAGGAGCAGTGTGACGAGGAGGAAGGGGGAGCAGAAGGAGGAGCAGGAGAGTCTACTGAAGGCGAAGAAGAAGAGGATGACTCAGAAGAGGGATATGAAAGTCCCGAGGATCCTTTCCCATGTGAAGCCAGAAGGAGGCCAACGGAGGAAGATTTGGACAAGGATTTTAACCCAAACGAGGAGGTAGGGAAAAAGCCTTACCTTGTAAATTTTGCAAAAGCTTTGGCTGTGTTACCTCTGCTAACACTTTGACCTATCGTATATATAGGTCCCTCCTGAAACTCAGAAAAGACGATGTCGACGTCTGCGACATCTCGCTGGACAAGACGGAGTAGAGGAAAGGAGAGCGGAGGCAACAGCCACAGAGACGGATCACGATGCCTCTGCTCCACAAACTCAAGACAACCATGACTACCAAGCCTAAGAGGAAACGAGGGGATAGAAAAGGAAATCTATATCCAGATAAGGCATGCTATGTGATAACGGAGGTTGGGCCAGCATGGGAGATCCTTGAGCCGAAGGAATTAAGAGGAAAATTTCGTAATGCGACCGGGGCCCTAGTAAGAGATAAATTGAACCCAGCAATCCCTAACTGGAAAGAGGTACCAGAGAACACAAAGAATGCACTATGGGATAGGCAGCTGAAGGTCAATTTTAGATTTCCAGAGGGTAAGCATGAATTGGTAAAAAAAATGCTATCAGGATGATGGGAGAGTCATTCCAATGTTGGAGGTCGGAGCTCAACACGAAGTATATCCAGAAGGGGTTAACTCCCTTCAACGAGTTCGGCAAAATAACTCCTAGTCAATGGGAGGAGCTCGTGGCTCAGAAGACTTCACCAGAGGCATTGGAGCTCAGTGCCCGTAACACCGAGCTAGCGAAGAGGAACAAACACCACCACCATCTAGGCCCCGATGGCTACTATGCCAAGGAAGAACAGTTTAGGAAGATGGACGAAGAGGCCGCAGCTGCTGGGAATATCAATGTGATGAATTTGAAGGTACGCTCAAGGAACTAGATCTATGCGAGGAGTACAGAATTATCCGGCAGTAATCTTAAGTTTGATAAGCCAGAGACCCAAGAGGCGGTATCAAGGATACTGAAATATGCTGAAGACAAGGAGAAGGGCTCATTCAATCCTTCTAGAGAGAGGGACGAGCTTAGCCTTGGCTTGGGAAACAAGGAGCACACAGGCCGCACCAGGGGGCTAGGGAAAAGGATGACCTAGAAGCAAGGATTCAAAGAGGACAGGCACATGTACAAGAAACAAGGCCGAGACCAGGAGACTAGTCTTGAGCTCCAAGTGAAGGCTCTAGTTGCGAAGGCGCTGGAGGAGCAAGGACTGTCTATGGAGCCACGGATATTAGAGATGCCACCGGGAGAACTAGCATTAGTTGGCAGCCCTCCAAAAGTTCCTAGCAGCCAAGGTTCCACTGCAGCCACAACCCCAGTCGATCGCATATGGGAACCAACTAGTTGCACCTTGGTGTTTCTCAGCGGCCGGCAGAACACTGATGGAGGCGGCAACGGGTGTGGCACATCCTCCCAGTGGCTTACACCATAATAATAAGATCCCTCCGGACTACACTAGGGTCGAGGTGCATACAGTGAAGCTCGAGTTCATGCAGTGGAGGATAGACTACACAACTCCCGAGGGGCTGGTGTTACTCGGAGACGTTATGGGGCAGTTCATCCTCTGGCACAAATAGGACATTATATTGACTGCTTCTTTGCCGCCTCCCCCTCTCCCAAATTTGGAGCGAGTTGTTGAGGTCGGGGAGATATTTTCACTGTCTCATGACCCCCACATTCCTGAGATGCCACATTCTTCCCCGCCTCCTAGCGAGCATGTGCCTGATGAGATGCCACAACCTTCTCCAGCTCGTACCGAGCAAGTGCATCATGAGATACCATAGTCTTCTCAATAAGCACAGCCGATACATGAACAATGAGTGCCTCCTGAAGAAGCTGCAGCACAAGAAGATGAGGACGTGCCTGAATGGGAACTTCGAAAGAAGCATCCAGTCACCATAAGGCCAGTTTATGTTCCGATCAAAGATGTCTCGTTGGTGTCCTAGTGGTATTCCCATGACCAGTTCAAGCCTGAGAACCAAGTTAAAAAGTCCCATCGATCACGGGGTTCTGAGGAGGCCGTCACTAGCAAACTCCACCAAATTGCAAAGCAGTATCCAAATGTTGATGCCATCAAATGGTCAAAGGATTGCTCGAAAACATATGAAAGAGGCAAGCCCTTCCTACCAAACTGGGACATCCAGCGCCTACCACTTGGAATGAGAAGGTTCCATGATTGGTACTTGCGTGTTCTCCCAACGAGCATAAATATCATACAAGCATGCTTTCCCACCGGCACATTTGGAAGTCTAGCCGAGAAAATTGTCTTTGACTTCAATGACATGCAAACATGCTTTCACCTGGGAGAAATGGAGATGAATCTAATTCGCACATGGTGCCTATAAGTCCTTGTCCTCTCGATATGATATGAATGTAATCTTTGAATTTTGTTGTAACTAACCCACGCCATGATTTGTAGAATGCAAGTGCACATTGTCAAACAAATGCCAAGTGTAAAAGTTGGGTATGTGGACCCTCAAGCTATAGCCCAAACAAATTTCAATTACCCTAAACGGTGGACACTTGATGCCAAAGAGCTAGCTGCTGCAAAGACTCTTCAGGAGAAAGAGCACATCCGTACGGTGAAACTAAGGGAAGAGTCCCTTAAGGTTACGGCATACATTGCCCTGGCTTTCAAAAATCTCCAACAACACTCTACTATATGGCTACCATACAACTTCGAGTAAGCTCAACTCTATACTTAAAGCTTTGTTTGATATATTTTATTCGATGCAAAAGAGCTTATCTAGTTCTATGATTAAATCCATGCAGCAACCACTGGATTTGTATAGCTGTTGATGTCGGGAGGACCATGGCATGGGTCTTTGATTCATTAGATAAGGATCCAGCGACATACAAAGACTTCATATCGATTCTCAAAACGTATACATATCGACAATTCTCATTAGCTTATATGTTTGTGTACATACTTGTAACGTTCACTTTTGGATACTAACAAGTTGTATTTGCTAAAATAATTCGAACAGGGCATTTAGGTTCTATGTCACTAATCATCATGGAAAGCATGATCCAGCAAGGAAGGAAAAACTGGCTATAAAAACACTATGTGCGGTAAGTGTAACTTACTTCTTCAGTACCCCATTACATGGCTGTCAAAAGCATTACTTAACATTTTCATATGCAAAACACACAGTGCCCCAAGCAGAAGTCTAGGAGTGTACGTTGTGGATACTATATATGTTCTATAATGAGTAACACCGGTGCCTATAAGACACTCCTTAAGGGTAAGTTTGAACCTCTTCACCCGTAGTATAAAAACTTCGTAAATGGTAAGAAATACTAAACTGAAACTTGTTCTCTTGTAGTGGAGAGAAGAGAAAGGAATGAAAAGAGACCCATACAAGGATGACCAACTCTTAGAGCTCATCGGTGACCTTTGCAACTTCATATTGGACCAGATTGTACACGTCAGAGGCGCCTACCATGACCGAGAGTCTGAGTTAGGTACAAATCATCAGTACCAACACCTTCATGAGACTGAAAGACTAGCTCTAGGACGTTGATAACAATGTGTATGGAATTTATATATTTAATGATGGATTGTATATATTCTTATGAATTGGACTTGTAATTGTAGTTTATAGAATACTCTTATGCTTGTAGTCGTGGTCGCGGGGCATTCGGCAACGCAAATGCTGGTCGCGGGGCGTTCGGCAACGCGAACGCGGTTCGGAACGCTAGTCGCGGGGCATTCGGCAACACGAACGCGGTTCGGAACGTTGGTCGTGGGACATTCGGCAACGCGATTTTGAATTGTAAATTTAATTTTTTTGGTGGGAAAACATACTGTAGGGGTGGTTCTAGATTGAACCGCCCCTACAAATACCTGTTTGTAGGGGCGGCTGGTAATACAAGTCACCCCTACAAATCTATTTGTAGGGGCGGCTGGTAATACGAGCCACCGTACAAACAGATTTGTAGGGGCGGCTGAAAAACCAGCCGCCCCTACAAATCAATTTGTAGGGGCGGCCTGGGAATCACCCCTACAAATGCATGATTTGTAGAGACCCTTGCGTAGGGGCGGCTGGGCAAACCGCCCCTACAAAGGGTTACCAGCCGCCCCTAGAAATGTTTTTTGTAGTAGTGATTAAGACAAGGTAGCATTACAATGTTTGAGCACCAGGTGCTTGATTCATGAGGGTACTCCTAACCACACAACCGTCTTATTCACACACTGCTATATTGAGTTCTGGACACTTAACCTTTACTACTCTCTTTTTCGCTCACAGGATACGTCCGCACACATAACCTCTTGTAAATAAGGTTTGATTGCCTGAGACAGGTGATGTCCAACTTACTATGTATCGTAGACTCTGTATTGCTACCACGATTTCCATTCTAATGGAAATGCTATTTGTCCCGATTAGATAAAAATCTTTCCTACTCTAACATCTATATAAGTCGCCTAATTGACAACTCCATGTCTGCAATCAACGGTTCCATCAGGGACCTCCTCGTACGCCTTTGAGGTGAGTACGTCCTAAAAACATAGGCTGTGCAATCAGGGATCTATAACGCCTTTTAGGTGATCAAACCATTGCTCAGCCATATGTAACCCTTGCTCACAAGCTAGGAATTCTGCCTCCTCCACCGGCGCCAGCAGTATTGAAACAACACTCTGCAAGCTGAGGGAAAATTAGCTAGTCTTCCATTCTCGTATCACATTACAACTGTAACACCTCTGGTGTTTTAAACCCTAAAACATGCCATGTCATCATATGCATTGCACATCATTTTTTGTGTTAGTGAAAATTTTGATATGCATCCACAAAAACAAGTTTACTTTTATGTTATATGTGTTGACTTGTATGGTTTGAATCAAGTTCAAAATCTTTGTATTGATTTGGAATTTCCGAAAACCCTAATTTTCAGTATTTAAATTCTACCCTGAAAACCTAATTCAAAATCTAAGCACATTTTGGGGTTGAGCCTAAAAGGAAAAGTGTAGAGCTTGTCAAGGTGTACAAAGATGGTTTTTGGAGTTTTCAAAGTTGTTATATAAAATTTTAAGTAATTTGAAAAGGCGATATGTTCTTAAAGTGTCCCCTTTTGATTTTAAACTTGCATTTCAAAATGTAGACATAATTTGGGTATGGTTATTAAAGCAAAGTTGTAGAACTTTGAATTTGGAACAACTTTTATTTTTGGAGATTTTTGAGTTACCATATAAATTTGGGAGTAATTTGGGAAATTAGACGAGTGGCAATTCGGTAAATATGGTGAACAGTGCCGGCAGGCGACACCTCACTGACGGTGACCTTCCGACGGCTTCCAGTCGCGCCTGTGGCCACCTCCGGCTTCATGCTGGCATGAGAAGGCTGCTGCTTGGCTTCTTCTTGCTTCCTAGCTGCGCTATAAAGCTCGCGTCGTCGCCGTTCTTCTCCTTTTCTTCTCCCCTGTTTTTCCCGACGATGCCGTCGTTGCTCCGTCAAGCTCGCACCGTCGCCGTAGCGCCTTTCCAGTCTCGGCAAAGCATGTCATAGCTCCACCTGCTCCTTGCGAACCCAGCTAGCCAATCCTTAAAGCCTAACTCCACTAGGAAACACCGAGCATTGCCTTTCTTCCTCGCGGCCGGCAGCATCACCGTCGAGCCCGCTCCTCCGTGGCCAGCAAGCTCCGATAGCTTTCTCGATCTCTCAAGCTTGATTTCATCTTCACCATGTTGCCCTGGTGCCCTGTAGCCCTTTAATTGATCAGTTCCTCCATTACAGACGCCGGGACGCCGTTGTCGACGACAGCCTACGCCGCCGTGTCTGCTGTGATCGACGACAAGCTTCTCCGTTGCTCCTCCGGTCCATCTTTCAGCTCGAGTGTATTTGGGGTGAGCTACTGAGTCTTCCCAAACCTTTTGCTTAACCGCTTCTGGCCTCATTTCGCCGGCGTAGCGTAGCCGCGTCGTCATGGCCGCCATGGCCGGCGTCAAGCTCGGACCACGCAATTTTTAGTTCAACTAGTACCTCCTATCGATGCGTTGTGATGTGGGGAGCATGATGGTACCGTCGCCGTGGTCGGAGACCTCACCGGCGGCGAAATACCGGCGGTCAAACCTGCGGTCGTCGCTGTTGAGCGCGGGGTACTGTGCTGACATGTGGGACCCAATGTCAGTGGCTCTGTATTTGAAAAATGAATTTTTCTATTTTGTAGAATTGAATGAATAGTGCTGTGATTTGTTATTTTTGTATAGAATTAATTAGAGCTCCAAAAATTATGCAAATTTTTGTGTGACCTCTATGAGATGTAAGATATTTATGAAAAATATTAAATGTTATTTTTCAGTATATTTTGAATGTGATAAAAATTGTTCCAATTAATTAATAAATGGGTTTCCATGATTTTCCTAGGCTTATATAATTATCAAAAAATTATGAAAATTTTTTTCCCACTTAGTTATCATATGATGAGTCTTCACAAAAATTTTGAGCTCAATTGGAAGAAGTTGACTTATTTCATAATTTTGAATTAAATATTTAATTCATAAAAGCAAATAGTGAACCTTAATGACTTAGGTTTTGTTTCATTTTTGGGTTGAGTGATGACCTTGGGTCATTAGTATAAAATAATTCTTGATACTTAAAGTAAGTGTTTGAATTTATGAAAATGTTTAGTTAGTTGTTGGTTTGCAACTGTACCACGAAGGAACATTGTATTCAAGTTTTTAACTTTTGCATCCATCGTCAAGCATCATGTTTTATATCTCACATCATATTAAACATGGCATTGTTACTACGTGTAGTGAACAAAAGCGAGAATGTGGTAGTGAATCAAGTTATAGAGAAAGTTAATCCATCTGTTGAGATCAGATTTGATATCTGTGGAACGTCTCCTTAACCTGACTTTTTCGACAACCAAGGCAAGCCCCGGATGCATTTAAACCTACCTTGTGTTTTACAAATTTATATCGCTTTTGCTTTTCAATACTGCATTAAGTGATTAGGAGTTGAGTGAAAACCTAATTGGTGCATTACCAACCTTGATTCTCAATATCAACCTTGTTACCCGTTTCAACCCGAGAATGCTTATTTATGCTTAGCCATGCTTAGAACGATAAAAGTCGGGTGATCACTAGTCACCTGCGAGATATAAATGGTTTCTTGGATACGACTGGTTATTTATGTGATCATGAGATATGAGCATGTGGAGTAATAAATCTAGACCAGGCGGACTCGGTGTATGGGAGCCACAAGACATGGAGGTCTTGTGAGCGGGTTCTTTCCACCTATGTTGATTAAGACACGTCCGTTGTTGAATTGCATGAGGTGAGACTTTGTAGTACTGATCACATACTCTGGTAAGCCTTAACTTGGCTATTCTATTATGAGAATGGCTACTCGTGCACTAGGAGTGGAGAGATGGCGAGAGTAGCATGTACCCACGTGGCAATGGGCTGGATTGGTGGAGTACTATATTCTTGGGTGGCGCAGACTCGTTCTTGTTTTAGAGGATCTGAGGGTAGGTTGGTATATGTAGGTTAGGGACTTGCATATGTCGTGTGGTTGGGAATCCCCAGCTGGGTTATAATCGATTGGAATCATCGTCGCTCCTCGGTTATGGAGACTCAACTCACTGTTCATCATCGTAGTTAATAAATGAAACTTGAGTTGGATTTGAGAAAAAGTTTGATATGAAGTTCATGATCTCATTACGGATCATGGCAGATTCATATATGGTATTTATGAGGAATTAAATGTTGAAAGAATCTTTTTAAAGAGCTTTTACGCAAAAGAACCTTGTTTATTGCTAAAGCCTTACCTTGAATTCCTAAGCCTGCATTCCTAAGTCTTATCAGTTTTTCTTTCGGTTAAGTCTTGTTGAGTACTTTTGTACTCAGGGTTCGTTAAACCCTTGTTGCAGGTGAGCCTCATGCATAGGTCTGTCTTGGGCCGTGCTGCATGACTATTGTTCAAATCAATGATGATAAGTAAATGTGTGGTCCTTGGGCAGGGCACTTTCTTGTGTGTTATGTTTATATTACTAATGCCACTCAACTACTATGGTTTGTAATAATAATCATACTTAGTTTGTGAAACAACTTTTTGTAACTAAGTTATTGTAAGACTTTCGCTATTTCACTCTGATGCATATTAATGAATAAACTATTGTAATACTGCAATGACTCTGTAATGGGATCCTGCTCGAAAAATCGTAGATGATTCGGGGTTCTCCGAGGACACCTGACAGTCTTCTTAAGTTACCGAGAACATATGCATAGTCGGCAGAGGTCATTGGACAGTGACAGGTGCATGTGAGCCCTATAATTTAGGTGGTTCTGCCACAGAATGGTATCGGAGCCCCTTACAAAGGTTTTTGTAGTATCATTTTACAAAACTTCAAAATGATTTGGAACAAATAAATTTAACATGTTAATTTGGTCCAAATTGCTTCCGACTTATCTTAATTCATTCTTGCCATTCCTTATTTGATTAAAAAGGCTTTGTGTGGTGGACTAGTAATCTTATTATGCCCTATATAATAATAGCTATTGTTTATGTACCATAGGAGCTTTGATGTTTAAGTTTTGTATGGATGATTCATGCATCATGATTAATCCAATTGTTACTTACTTTCCCTCTAAGTCTAGGTTGAGTAGTGAGTCTGGGTTGAGTAGTGTAATCCATCCTTGCTGCTCTTTAGATTTTTATCAAATCGTCTTACTATTTTGAAATCTTGTTTTCTACAGTATGGCTCGTACCAAGGTAACACCCCATAAGTCCGTTGGACCCAAAGGAGTTCCTCATCACCAGCTTGCCCCTAGGAGTGATGGTGCTAGTAGTAGCAGCTTTAGGCCTTATTCCCAGGCTAAGATATAGAGGCTTTCAGCAAAATTATCATAGGCTACTAGAGATAGGACCTTGGACGCCATCTAGGTGGGCAAGTTATAGGATTAATTGAGGTGTCTCACCGCCGCTCATAAGAACTGTGAGCGTATGTTAGTTCGTATGGTGGAAGGAAGAAATGAAGCTTGGCATAGAGAAGATGTAGCTAGAGCCCGAGCTCATGAGTTAGAGTTCTATGTAGAAGACTTAGAAGAATATTATACCAATCTGCATGAAGAAGTCCACAGGCTGAACAATCTCCTGAATCCAAATCATGAGGCTTAGGCAGATACAATGGACCTAGGTGTCATCATAGTAGATGATGATGAACCAGAAGAAGAAGAAGATCCAGAAGAAGTAGTGATGGTCAATGAAAGTGATGAGGAAGGTGGAAATGTTTCAGGAATGGATATCGATCATGAGGTTTGATTTGATCGAGGAGAAGAGTAGAGTTGTAATATAGCGAGTTCTAGTCTAGTTGGGTAGTCTTACTTAAGTGCAAACTTGTGTATAAATAAAGGAGCCCTATGTAATGTGTTTGTAGCAAGCTCTTTTAATAGTTCAATAAATGTTTGTGAGTAAAGTTTGGTTTGTCATGAACAGATGCGTCGTACTCAGGGTTCGACTATTCCTAGTTCTTCGGAAGACGAGGATGGTATTCCTGATCCACCACCTGTTCCACCAAATTTGGCTGATGCTATCGCAGCACTAGTCAATGTGACTGTAGATAATACTCGGTTGCTTCAGGAGTTAGCTCAAAGCAATCAGAATATGATGCAAGGGAACCGTGGTCGTAATCATCATAGGCAAGAAGCTACATATGTTGACTTCACGGATACATGACCACCAATATTTACCAAGGCTAACGAACCACTTGAAGCTAATGATTGGCTTCGTACCATGGAGCAGAAGTTTGACCTTATTCCATGCACCGAGTTCCATAAGCCTGTTTTTGCTGCCCAACAACTTTGAGGTGCAGCAGGTGCTTGGTGGGCGAACCTTGTGGCTATGCAACTAGCAGGTATTTAGTTAACTTGGGCCGAGTTCCATACTGCTTTTTGTGCCCATTATATTTCGGAAGGAGTTATGGCCATGAAGCTTGATGAGTTTCTTGCTTTGAAGCAAGGTGATCAAACAGTCATGCAGTATGTGGGCAAGTTCAATCACCTTTCACAGTACGCACCTGAGCATGTTAACACAGATGCCAAGAAAAAGAAGTGGTTCATGTGTGGCCTAAATACCAAACTTCAAACCATGATGACTACCTGCACCAATGTCACATATCATGAGGCAGTCAACATTGCTATTGCATCCGAGGAGAAATATCGGCAGCATAAGGAGATTAAAAAGAAAAAGAGTGTGCCATCTGGGTCTTTCAGTGGCAATAAAAAGAGGCAGAAGATAATCTATCATCCAGTAAATCACTATTGTCCTCCTTATCGTCCGCCATAGTTCCAAGCCAGTCAACAACCAAATGTCCGTCCCGCCGTGACTTATCCAAACTCCCAACAGTCAAGTGTTCCTGGTGTTCATGCTCCAACACCCCAAGGCCACAATTACCCATGTTTCAATTGTGGGAAGTCCGGTCATTTCTCTAGGGAATGTCCGTATCTTAAGCAGATGAAGCCTCCCACGCCCGGCAAGAAATGGAGAAGGACTTCGGTCGATTTTGTCTTGAAAAAGGACCAAAAAGAAGGAAGTACTACTGTGGATCCAGACGTTAATGTTCCCTAATGGGCATGCGGCGAATTTGAGTAGGGGAGTGAACTTGTCCACTATGTGAGTCTTAGGGATGAAGAGTCATGACTACCACATATGGATTGAGCAGCTCCTTCCTGCGATGACCTGAGGATACGTCCTTGAGCATGTGTGGCATGTGCTGGCAGAGTTGAGCTAATTCTTCCGCCAGCTTTGTGCCAAGGAGTTATCTCGGGACATGATTGATGACTTGGAGAAAGTGGCACCTGTGTTGCTCTGCAAGTTGGAGAAGATCTTCCCACCCGGCTTCTTCCTGGCGATGCAGGATCTAATTTTGCACCTACCGTATGAGGCACGAATGGGGGGCCCGTGCAGGCCCATTGGTGCTATACAATTGAGAGATGTCTAAAGATTCTTCAGAAAAAGTGTAGAAATAAAGCCAAAATTGAGGCTTCTGTGGCAGAGGCATTCATTCTAGAGAAGGTGTCAAACTTCACAACAGCATACTATAAGGATGGCCTTCCCAGCGTGCACAATCGTCCCCCTCGTTACAACGCGGACGAGAGTTCATCGAACCTCAGCCTTTTCAAAGGGCAACTCAAAAAGGCAAGCGCATCGGGCACCAAGACCTTGCGGCATGATGAGTGGCGCACTATCTTGCTGTATGTGTTGTTGAACCTTGACGAAGTGGAGCCTTATGTGCAGTAAGTTCTCAATGAGCTTGTTACATACGCCCTTGTCACTATCCTCCATCTATCGAACCCCCTTATCTCTTGTTTTTTCAGGGAATTTCTGAATAAATACTGGAGAGGGAATAGGGCTCCTTCCTCTCAAGAAGAAGATAGTCTTCTCAAAGATGGTGTGCCCGATTTCATATTCTGGTTCGATATGAAGGTACCGTCCAATTTACCTCGTTCAATCTTTGACATCCCACTTTGCTCCTACGAGCGAGTAATGTAACGATCTATCTGGCCTCACCTTGTAGGCCCGCAAGGATGCGGAAATGGATGCTGAGTTGAAAGGGCTCGCCAAAGGCTTCGCCTACAAGGTCAAGTCATTCACTGTTTATGATGTGAATGGCTATCGCTTTCACACAAGAAAACTACGAGCGGAGTCGGCCCAATCGGAAAACCACGAATACCGGAGTTCATACGCCTGGCACCGATGAGCGCGACTACTACGGCATAGTAGAAGAAATATACGAGCTCAATTTTGAGTGTCGCAAAGCTCCTAATCAAGTCATATTCAAATGCCAATGGTTCGATCCTAATGTCACGAGAACAGCCCCTGAGATTGGACAAGTCGAAATTCGACAGGATTCTGTCTATCAAGGAGAGGATGTCTATATTGTGGCTCAACAGGCCACACAAGTTTATTATCTCCCATGGGCATGCCAAAAAGACCCCAATCTTATCGGTTGGTACCTTGTGCAGTTGGTATCGCCGCACGGTAAACTGCCTGTCCCAAACGATGAGGATTACAACTTTGACCCAAACACACGGGAGTTCTATCAACCAGAGGGGCTAGAAGGGAGGTTTGACATAGACATGTTTTCGCTGATGGGCATGGAAGTAGACAATGACATTGATCAGGACGATGGAGATGAGGACGACGGAGAAGAGGTGCAAAATGCTAAGGACTTACAAATGCTTGAGCGATTATAGTTAGGCAATGACAATGATGACAACGATGGAGATGAGCCCGATTTACTCGACAATATTGATAGTGATGACGACACCTATGATCCAGCCGCTGCCGATCGTGAAGAATATTTCTAATTCATGTAATACTATATTATTATTATTATTATTATTATTATTATTATTATTATTATTATTGCAATTATGTTTCGTTCATTTTGCATCTCTTTATAAGTACTTGTAATTTAACTGTGCTAATTGGTTTACTCTTTGAAATTGCAGGCACTCGACAAAATGCCGGGCGGAAGGCAGGCCCGTCGGGGGGTCAACTCCCTCTACATGAGGGAGCGCTCACTACCCCACGCTGAGGAGGACCCCTTGCTGGAGCCGTCGACGAGGAGGATGAGGAGCGGCCGCCCCCACGACCGTCCGAGGACGAGGGTGCAGCCGGCTGCCACCCCATCGGTGGACGAGGACGACCAGGCGGTGGGCCTACACATAGGAGGGGGTGGCACTTCCTCTGACTCGTCGGACCACGGGGAGGTGGCGATAGCGATAGAAGGGGGTTCCACTTGCACTGCCTCTGGCTCTACCTCGTCGGGAGTCTACTTGCGTAGGCCCTCGCAGCTCCCGGTGCGACCGATCCCACTTCACCGGTGCCCGGTGATTCGACCCAGCGGCGACAAGTAAGTATTATTTCACTACTATTTCATATGACATGTTGAAAATCGAACTGGAGACTAACAATTCTTCTTAATGACTCTTGGAGCAACTGGGAAGTTGTGTCCGGAACGGGCCGGCACATCAATGGCACCCTGGGCCTTCTGATTCGGCAGCACTACCCTGGCATGGTCACCTACGCCTCGGTGACTTCACCACCCTGGACATGGGACCACTTCTACGCCGCCAAGGACAGCGAGTTCGGCACCGTTGCGGCGCGGATCAAGGCCGAGTTCTGGGTGAGTCTTCATCGCACTAAATTGGTCAATACTACGCATTCATTGGTCGTTCTTGAAATAATGAAACGATACATGATGTCTGTATGCAGGACTTCTTTAGGTGCGATGAAGGGTTTGAGGACCGGGCGGCGCGAGTGCAGGACATGGTCTATAGGTCCCGACTCTCGGACCTGTACCATGAGACGCGGCTCCAGTGCATCATCAATTACAGCGCCAACATCCTTGGTCAGGTGGTGAGGAAGGCCGATGCCAGGACCAGGATGCTCACCAAGGAGTAGTACCTCTCAGTAAGTACGAAACATTAATACTAACTCCTTCCATGAAGAATAGGTAGGCTTCATTTCATCTTCTGACATATCAATAACTTGATGGCATGCAGCAATGTCCTGATTGGTGCGCCATGCACCGCCTCTGCTGGGAGGCCATTGTGGATAGGTGGCTCTCGGAGGAGTGGGCGGAGAAGCACAACATCCGTCGGGACTGCCGCCTGCAGATGGGTGGGGCGCCACACCACCAAGGCAACCAAAGCCTTAGCGCGTACGCCCAGACATGGGTAATCTTCTTTTTGTTTTCATCTTTATTTATTTATTCTAACGCTCAATTCTCATTACTTGTAATCATCTTTGTGTTTTCCTCGTAGTCCCAGGCGCACCAAGGCTAGGAATACAACGAGTTCATGGCGTATGCCCTGGCACACAAGGGCAAGGCGACGGTCCCGGAAGTCACCTACAACCCGGCGGACGGGCCCGAGGCGTACACCAACATGAGCGTCCACAGCAAGCTTAGCGAGTACACCTCGGCGGCCCGCGAGCGCCATGGGGAGGACTTCGATCCAGCCACCTAGCCCCTGTACACAGACCTCCTGATGAGGATGGGAGGAGGGAAGCAACACGGCCGGTACTGGATGGCGGACAGCACAATCGACTCCGCCTCTGTTCCCAACCTCGCCGAGATTCGAGCAAGGAGCACGAGCTCCTCCCTCCCCATACGCTCTCGGCAGCAGAGCTCACAGCAGCAGATGGCGGAACTCTAGGTTAGTACTGTTTTATTCGTCGTTCATTGCTTTTACACATCTACCTTGCCTTTGCATTGTTTAAACATTGCGGGTGGAATGTTGCAGGCCGACTTGCGGAGGTTGGAGGCCCAGCAGGTGGCCCAGGCGGAGGCCCATCGGCTAGAGATGGAGGCTGTACAAGCCCAGAGGGCGGTCGAGGCGCAGAGGCTGCAGGACATGTTCAGCTTCATGGCGAGCCTTCAGGCCTTGCCAGGTGTGGTCGTGCCCCAGTCGCTGCTCGCTCCAGTTGTGGCTCCTCCTCCTCCTATAGGGACTCCGGTGAGTATATATGGTTGTTTATTCCTTTAGCTTGTGCGGTCCTCCTGTAGATACTCATGAATTCGCTTCTCCTTTGTGCAGCAACAGTCGGCGGGTTCGAACCGGACTCCTCAAGGTGGCCCTTCTCCACAGGCCAGGTGGACAACTGGCCCTCCTCAAGGTGGTAGTTCACACTCCGGGTGGGGAGGCTGGCAGTAGGTACCGTTTATTTGTTTTTTTTCATGTTGCATGGACTTGTGTTAGACTTAGCCTTATGTTGGACTACTACTAGAGACATATATATTGTGATGGATATTGTCATGGATGATGCGAATGTATGTGATGGATTATGGACAATAGATTTGTATGTGATGCATCATGGATGGTGGATGTGTATGTGATGGGTTATGGATGTGTATGTGATGGAATATGGATGTGTATGTGATATATCCTGTGCTGTGTGTTGATATATATGTGATTTCTTTGTTTGTGTTGATGGAAAGCAAAAAACAAAAAAAAATAGCATTTTTCCCCACACTCGGCAAAGAGGGCTTTGCCGAGTACCGTGACCATGGCACTCGGCAAAGCTGGGAAGCAGAGGCCCAATTTCCCAGCTTTGCCGAGTGCCAAAGCCATGGCACTCGGCAAAAATTTTTTTTAAAAAAGAAAAAATTTCTTTGCCGAGTGCAAGAGTATGGCACTCGGCAAAGAATTTTCAAAAAAAAAGGAAAAAATTCTTTTCCGAGTGCCGCTGAGGTGGCACTCGGCAAAGAGGCCGTCAGAGTTGACGTCGAATTTTTTTTTGCCGAGTGCTGAGGTGACACTCGGCAAAGGCTTTTACCGAGTGCCCGATACGTGGCACTCGGCAAAGAAACCTTTGCCGACGGGTTCTTTGCCGACTGCTCTTTGCCGAGTGCAGCACTCGACAAAGCCTTTGCCGAGTGTATTTAGGGCTTTGCTGAGTGCCGCAGGCACTCGACAAAGTGCCTGAATCCAGTAGTGACAGTGATTGGTAGAGGCTCCTATAGCTAGCTCTCTTTTAATTAATAATTAGGTAAAAATGTAGTAACTACGTACGTACGTACGTAAATACCATATACTCCTGCTTCAGGCTTCACCCTGCATTTACGTTATTACAAGACAACTAAGATCCAGTCTCAGAGATGTGCTTGATTGGGATTGCTTTAAGTACTACGTATAGTTATAGTCCTACCTGGGTGCACTTGTATATGCATGAGTTAGTTGTACTTACATACTGGACTCCAGTCCAGTCAAAAAGGGCACACACATGCATGCTGCATGTTGGCTACTAGCTACATTGTCCTAAAATAGTTGTTATTACATGCAGCTAGCGATTGTATGAGTATATATGAGACCACCCTAGCTAGCTGTCTCGAAGAGCAACTTGTATAAATAAAGACATCAACATACAGAAAGGAGAATTAATAATTGGAATACTCACATGCAATGCAAAAAGCCGACGTACATGTGTGTATAGATGTGCAACGGGCCGGCCTGGCCCGGCACGGCACGGCAACGGGCCAGCACAACCCGATGGGGGTCGGGCCGACAAGGCACAACGTGCCCTGCGAGCCGTGCCACCATGGGCTTCATGCCTGGCCGACAGCCCAGGCATGGCCTGCTGGGCCGTTTTTCGTGCCGGGCCAGCCCGAGAAGCATGGCTAATCCAGCATGCCGGGCCGGCCCAAGGCCCACTACACCGACAGAGAGAGGGGGGGGGGGGGGGGGGGGGAGGCCAGGGTGCTAGGCTGTCGTCGTTGCTTCGGAAGGCCATGGACGACGCGACCTCTCCATCCACGGAGGATGAGCGATGAGGAGGCCGGATCCGCGGAGGATGAGCGATGAGGTGGCCGGATCCACGGAGAACGAGGCCGGATCCGCACAGAGGTGGCATGTGGAGGAGCAACAGCGCGTGGCGGTGAGGAGGAGGTGGCCACCGTCGACGGAGGCAGGTTGGAGTGGAGGTGGGATTCGGCGAGCCAAGGGGAAACAGGAGCTCGAGGCGTCAGTAGCCGGCGGGGCGGAGCTCGAGCACGCCGCGCTCGCACCCAAGGCGTGGCCTTTTGGAGGCACGGAGGAGAGGAGCCCGAGGCAGGTCGTGGATGGCCGCCGAGGCATTCGACAGCTTGTGCGCGAGGCGGAGGCGGGCGGCTGTAGGGCGGAGAAGCAGGTGAACGGTGGGGAAGGAGAAGGCCGCGTCCACGCCGCACGTGTGCGGAGTCGCGTTGCGTCCGCGCGTGTGCTGTGCGGGGAACAGGAGGTGGCGGCGGGGAGGGGGAGGGGAAGGCCGGAAGGGAGTTAGGGTTCGGTCGGGGGTGGGAGCGTGCCAGCGTGGGGCTGCGGCTACACGGGCCGCAGGGCCATATGAGGAGGGGGAGGCGGGGACGCTGGGCCGGCCGCGCTGGGCCGCGGGGAGGGGAGGAGGAGTGAGGAGGAGGAGGGGGGAGGCCGGGCCGCTGCCTGGCCGACCGACGCAGGACAGGCCGTGCCGTGCCAGCTCACGGGCCTGAGCAGCGGCCTGCTCCCTCGGGCCGTGCTCGTGTCGGGCTAAAAAGGCGGGCTTCGTGCCGTGGCGTCGTGCCTGGACATTTATACATGTGTGCACCCGCAAAACTCTTTGGAGAACGTGCATGCATGCATGGCATCGCATGCAGTACACGTATGGGATGCCTTGATCGGTTTGTCGTTAACGCCATCACGACGACCCTGACGCGACAGGAAAAACGGGTGAAGACCGATCGAGAAAATGACGACCCTGACCGCAGTCCACAACAATAGGTAATTGAAGTTGTCAATAGAATATGTGTCGTCCCCTCGGAATATTCAGCCGGCGCCAACATTATATGATTTAAACGTACATAGTACGGTTTATAGATGTATGTCGGTTTTATTTTGGCAGCAGGGTGAAAATGCATGCCGGTGTCCCTTGTTATCATCACATAATTAATATCTTAAGGCATATAATTGTAAAGATGCATGTGTATGTAGCTGGAAAGATGCAAAATTACATGTTACCACATGAAAGACGACAAAAATTATTAATATATATTCAACGATGAGTAGTGGGTGAAAGGAATCTTGCGATGCAGTTGGAATCTCTTCCTAAGGTGGAGGGTCAAGGTGAATCTCGTATGTAGCTAGATTCGGATTCTCCATACACTGGCCCAGAGCCATTTATATATATATATATATATATATATATATATATATATATATATATATATATATATATATATATATATATATATATATATATATATATATATATATATATATATATATATATATATATATGGAGAGTATATTTAGTAGCCAGCTACAAAATAAGTTATTCTGTAGCCACCTCTATTTATGATAATTTTATATACTAATTTACGATAATATCAATACATATTTATGATAGTTGGGTTACTATAACACATGGAGATATTTTACCATAATGTTATAGTAAAACACTTAGTAAGGAGTTACTATAATCTCATAAATTAACATAGTAATTACCGTAACTCAAAGTGGCTACATAATAAGTTATAGAACTACTACCCTATAGCTGGCTACAAAATAACTTATTCTGTAGCCACTTTGAGTTACGATAATTACTATGTTAATTTATAATATCATAGTAACTCATCGCTAAGTGATTTACTATAACGTTATGGTAAATATCCCCATATGTTATAGTAGCCCAACTATCATAAATATGTATTGATATTATCATAAATTAGTATATAAAATTATTATAAATAGAGGTGGCTACAGAATAACTTATTTTATAGCTGGCTACTCAATATACTCTCCATATATATATATATATATATAACAGGCGCGTATATTATAGAGATGCATGGCTACGCCGCCAGCCGTCGGTCACATCGTTCGTACACAATGCAAGTTAGTGGCGGCTAATCACGCCAGGCATATAGCTGCAATAGTTTCGTGGCAGAGATTCCATCTGACAGCACATGAACTTGATCTGCTTAACTGTTTAGTTTGACTAAAATAACTGTCTTTGTAGTACTCCATTCATCCGTTCTAGATTATAAATCACTTTATTTTTTTTCGTACATCTATTTTGCTATATATCTAAATATAATAATATGTCTAGATATATAACAAAATAGATGAATAAAAAAAATCAAAATTTCTTATAATTTAGAATAGAGGGAGCAGCAGCTAGTCAGAGTTAGGTGAACTAGGGACAGGGTCAAGGGCATGGGCAGCGTGCATCCACGTTACTCAAGTACAAGTCGCCAGTTCGATCTACTTTGCTTTTTAGGTCCCTTAATTTTTTAATTTATTATTAGTTCATGTCGTAATTATTTGTTTTACTTTATCTGTCTCAAATTATAAGTTATTTTAACTTTTTTGAAGATCAAAATTTAATAATAAAATAATAACATTGATGATACCAACTAAATATCATTAGATTTTTTATTAATTATATTTTCATAATATACCTATTCGATGTCATAATCTTTATAATTCTCTCTATAATTTTGATCAAAATTGAGATGCTTTGACTCTCCAAAAAGATAGAATGACTTATAATTTGGATTCGATGGAGTAATTTTCGACATGTACAACACCCCAACTCACCTTGTCGGATTGAACCTAAATGAATGTAAGTGTATATATGTACTTATATTAGATGCCACGTACTGCGTGTGCGTAATTTTGCTATTGCAAATGCATGAACACCGGCACTTTGGAACGTAACTGCATGCAAGGTGGAGTACTATTATTATTTTTCTATCGATCAATACCTGCCTTTGCCTAAGCTAGTTGTCTTGTACTCTTCAGCGCTTATGCACACGGTAGATTCTTCAAGCTGGCCGAGGGCCGACGACGACATTCTGTCTGGATTCATCGTGCAGGACACCGTTGTTGTGTCCTGGGTCACCTACCTGATACCATCCACTTGCCACTAAACAAAAATGGTGGCAATTCTTCCTTATTATTGTAAGATTGATGAGCATAAAGATACATGGCTAACTTTATATTATGTAGGGTTATATTGACAAAGAGTTATTAGTCACATTGAGACCGCGCATGGTTCTCTTGGCCCTTGGATTTCAGATTTGGAGTATGGAGCAAAAATATTTGTGAAGGATAAAGACATAATAGTGTCTAACTGTTAAATTTGTTGTTGGTCGCACTAAGATTTAGTATTACCTACTCCATCCGTCCCTAAATAACTGTCGTTTTCGCTTTCCGAGAAATAACTTTAACTAAATATATATAATATTAATATTTATGATACAAAATTAATATCATTAGATAGATCATTGAATCTACTTTCATAATAAATTTATTTGGAGATAGAAATGTTGCACGCATTTTGTATGCACACATATCACACTACTACGGGTATAGCATATATAGCTCGGCCAAAAGTAATTTACAGATGTAAAAATCATTATTAGTAAGTGTAAGAGTATAGCATATATGGGTGGAGTGTATGTGATCTTGATCGTATAAGCACGATGCATCCCTCACTGTGATGACACGATTTGACAAAACTCAAAACAAAATCTAATGGCACAGATTTGTGGTTTTTATAAAGATATTGCATATGGCTCTAGTAAGACATTCATACCATAGAGGAGTTATGAATCCATGGTTTTAGATTTTATTCAAAACAAGTCTCCAAAACAGTTGATTAGAAAGAAAGACTTGTCTTGTCATTACTATACCACACTTCATAAGAACTTATCTAATGTTATCCTAATTTAATAAGGTTCCCACAAGCATTAAGTGCAAGATAATGAAAAGATTATACAAGCCAATCTCACAATACATGTTTTGATCAAATCCTGATGTTGGAAAGTGAGGTTTCCAGCAAGTATAAGTAGGGAGACCTCCACCTGGTCAGGTGCCCTGGGTGGAGGTTCGACGAACAGGTATGGAAAGGTGGGTCCCAGTGCAATTAGGGCTTCATAAATGAGTTCACCCACCCCCTTTACATAGCATCCAACTCCCCCTTTTATAGGGCACTGTTAGCTACTACTTCAAGGTACAATTTTGCCCCTTGACAGCTAAGGTACATACTTAGAATATCCTCACACTAGTACAAATCTCCAAGGGCAATCCGGGGTCTTTTTCTCCAGCACCGCCTTTGCTTCTTGGGCCTTAGCCGCAGGCCCACGGGAGGCCCATCTCCAATCTTGGGCCACGGTGCTGCGAGGGCTTCCTTCTTCCGGGCGAAGAAGGCACAACCTCCGCCTGAGCTGTCGGAACCTCCGCCCTTTGGACTCTTTCCGGACGCCTTCATAGCCGTGCTTGGGCCTCCGTTTGATCGACGACCAGTGGTGGAGGCCTTCTTGGCGCTGGCGGAGGCTTCCTGGGTTCCTTCCTAGAACGCGCACGGCCTCTACCTACATCGTTGGGGCCTTTGCTCCATCGCAGGCCCCGCACGAAGGCCTTGCCCAGCATCCCAGCACAGCGCTTACACAAATGTTCCAATGGTGTTAGCTTATGTTTGCGCTAGCCTCCGCTACTCGTGTATTGGTGTTCCAACAGTTCCCCCCTTGAGGGTACGGTCCGATGCGAGCGGGCCATGAGCCTCAATCACGACACTAATATCAAGCGGTGAAGGCTTCCCCCGTTCCCCCTGGGTCACTCGTATCGGACTGTTGGATGGGTGACGTGTCGTCGTTTGATTTGTTGCGGTGGCCCGGTGCCCGATGCGCTAGCGAATAGTCACGACCGTTGGTGTTTGGAATTCGAAGCGCCCCCCGTGGCCTATATAAAGGGCAGGTTGGTAGGGAGCCCCCCCCCCCCCCGCCCCCTGTGCCGCTAGAGACATCACTTTCTCTCCTGTAGCTTTCCAAGTCTCCCCTGTGCTGCTCTACTACCTTGTCTTGGTGCCTTAGAATTTTCTTGCGCTGCTGCTCCTTTTAGTTCTATGCTACCTTCAGAAGTGGCTTCGCCTAACAGTTCTGATCTTCACTGGCCTAGCTTTAGTGGTCCGTATTCCCGCTTGCTTGGTGTGAGATCTGAGGATTGGTCCAGGAGGTACGAAGAGTGTATGTCTACGTCTACGGAGGCTCAAGACGACTTAGAAAATATTGAAGCTTCTATCAGAGACTTGATCCCCGTGTCCCTGGCTAAGAAGGCGAAGGTTCAGATGGCTAAGTCTTGGGATTTTGGGCCTTCACTTATGACGGAAGAGGCGATAAAGGCTTTGGAGGATGAGGGCTGCTTCCCGACAGGAAAGTGTCATCCTCCGCGCGGTGATACTATGCCTCAGCCGGAGGTTGATGAAGCTGTTGTCTTCAAGGATTTTTTTGCTTGTGGCCTTCGCATACCTCCGGTCTATTTCCTCTGCTTGGTTCTCGAGACTTTTAAGGTACAGCTCCATCATCTTACTCCTGATGGGGTTCTTACCTTGAGTAAGTTTTGTTACACCTACGAGACATGGCGCTCCTCTGGATTTGGACACATTTTGTGCGTATTATGAGCTTCAACGTTAGCCTAAAAAGGCGAAGGTTGGTGGCATGGAAGTTGAGTATCAGTTTGCCAGTTGTGCCTTCATGGTGAAGAGGGCTTAGAAGGATGGTTGTTTGGAGATTTCCTTTGCTTAGAAAAACAAGTGGGAGAAGGACTAGTCTCGCTACTAGTTCTACGTGAAAACTCCTGGGGTTGTTCCCAAGATGGGGCCGAGGGTCAAGAAATATCCTTTTGCTTCTACAATGGTAGACATGAAGCCTTCGACTCACGTGAGGCCTCCTGTGGAGGTTGATGCAGAACGAGCGGCATGTGACGTGGCCTTTGGCAAAGCATGTCGCTTCTTTGGGGGTCGTAACCTTGTTGAAGAGATGGTGGTATCCAATTTTTGGCCTTTGGGGAAGCATAGGCCACGAATGACTCTAGTGAGGATGAAGCTCCCGGTCTTCGGCAGCGTAGAGGGAGAGTTTTGTCCGTGTTTCTATCTTCGTTAGTGAAGTGGAGCAGTCCGCTTCCAAGATCCTTGGGGAGATTTCTAAGAGGGAATATTTGTCTCATCGTGCCATCGGTGGTACTATGCCCTAGTTGAACCGGGTATTTGAGGAGATGAAGGTGAAGTACGGGGATGGTAAGATTCCCGAGAAGATTTTGAAGTCGATCGAGGATAAGGCGGCGAAGGCTTCTAAGTCCACTGCGGCCCCTGTTGCTATAGCCCGAGCAGATGCCGCTGAAGAAGTGGCAGAGAGTACCCATGACGAGTCAGAAACTGTGCATCCCATTGGGGATGCTAGCCAGCCGGAGGCTTCCATTGCTCGTCTGGACGAGGACCTGATGGGTTCATCCGTTAAGGCGGTGACTGTTATTCCTGTGGCAGGAGCCTCTGGTGTGGATCCATTGCTCTGCATCCTTGGTGATGACTCGTCTAAGTCCAAGGGTGACAGTGCCGGGGTGGGTTTTGCCTTCGCCTCCGCCAGTGAGGAAACCGCTTCTGTCAAAGCTGGCCGCTTTGTGAAGGCCCAACACTTGGAGGAGTCAGAGGACGAGTCTGATAAGCAGCTATCTTCGATTTTGCCCTGGGGTCCAAAGGCTGCTCTGACATCGCCCCATGCTATGGGTGCTGGAGTATCGGGTTTTATTGATGAAACCTTGCATCTAGGTAAATGTATCTTAAGTGCTTTCTGTATTTTACTTGTTTCGATGCCCTTTTAATATTTTCTTCTGTTTCTTAGCTGATTTGACCAAGACAATGGACATGCCAATTCCTGGGGAAAACCTACTCCTGTTGATTTGGATCTTGCCCTAGTGGGGTTGCATGCTCCTCTAAAGTCCCCACAACATCTTGGAGCTAGTCCTTCGGGGCGTGCTCCCCTTGGCAATGGAGGTTTGGTTCGCTTAGCTCTTCGTTTTCCTTTGGACTTTGCCATTGCTTAATTCTTATTGTTTGTTTTTGCTTAAGGCGAAGGTTCTGCTGACACATTAAGTGGGTGGGCAGAAACCCTGCATGTTATATACAACGAGATAGGAGGTTGCATTACAGTTTTTCTTTTTGTGTCTGTTTGTTTTGCCTTACTTTTTCTTATATTTTGTTTTCTTGCTAGATCATGGCCGCCATCATTTTAGGAATGTGGACTTTTACAAGCTGCTGCATTACAATCTCAAGCATAACTTTGTGGTGAGTACGCATGCTTTGTATTCTCGCTTATTCAATCTTAGTTGCCTTCTCTGTTTTTCTCTAACGTTTGTTGTTTTTAGGGGCATCATATGTCAGAGATCCTTGAAGACCGTGCATCTAAGGAAGTTATCAAATGAGATAAGGCTATTGAGGTCCTTTAGAAGGAACTGGACAAGGTTGAGGAGGAGAAGCAGCAGCTTGCTATAGAAGTGGCCGACCTTTGAATTGCTCATCAAACTATTGAGGATTTGAAGATCCAATTGAAGGGCCCTAGAGAAGGATGTTGCTGGCTCAAAGGCCACCGAGGAAATAGCCCTTGCTCAATTTGCAGAAGGTAGTCGGTGTGAATGAGGGCCTTCGAAAGGAAATTGAAGCGGAAAGGTCTTTGAGCCAGGCCCTGAATGCGCGAGTTGAACTGCTAAACAAGTGACTAGAAGAGGCATGGGTTGCTGTGTTTCTGCCACTGAGCTGTATCGGATGGCTCTGGCTGGTTTTGGCAGCGCAACTTCGCCTTTGCCGGCCAATGCCTCCGCCTATGGCATTTTTGCCCGGTTCAAGGAGAACCTTTCTGAGTTACCTGAGTTTGTCGGAGGCGCTATGGATTTTGGTGCGCTTTCCTATTCTATGTATCTTTGCAGGACCCTCGAAAAGCTAGGCTGTACGCATTTTGTTGGGACGAAAGGGTGGAGGGAGTTTGAAGGGGCTTCAGAACTTGGTGAAACTTCGGGGGAAGTTACCAATTCCGTTAGAAATTTTATGAAGTACTTTTGGTTCAAATTTGGCCATGCCGACGCCCACTCCCTTGCGGAGGCTCACCATGTCGCGGTTAGTGTTTCCTCTATATGTGTATCCGTTGCAATTTTTTGTCTTTTTGTTGTTTTCTCTTTGTGTATTTTGTTGTTATTGATTTTTCTTTTGCTAGTGTAGGATTTGCAAAAGGCGGGGGCTCAACATGTAAGCAAGGAGGCACAAATGTCGAAGACCGGCGAGCCAGCGGGCTAGAAGTCTTCTGCTATTGCTTCTGACACCCAAAAGGCTGGGGATGCTGCCTCCGCACCTATAGCTTCGGAGGTGTAATTTCTAGGTTTTTAGGTATCAGTTTAGGCTTAGTGGATGGTGGTCTCACATGCTGCCTTGCATACCTATAAGCTTAATGTACATTTGCTCTATGCAGGTTACCCCTATGGGGCCTACGCGAGACGTTGCTCCTTTAACTATGATGCAAAGATGGTATTTATGTCAGCGGAGAGTTATGGGAGTATTGGCGTGACGCTTTCCCCTGTCGTTTGATTTGTGATATGTTTGACTTTGTGTTGCACGATATAGATGATGAGTGTGTCGAGTTTACAAGGTCGCTAGCCTAGCGGGGGCCTCGCTCGCCCATTTAACACAAGTTTTGTATGACGTTGCCTTCGCACTGTTGTAATTCCTCCTCTCGGGGCTTAATGCCTTTGTAACATGTTTGTTTTCATGTTTGCATGAATAAAGTTCAGATGGTATGCTTTTAGTTGGATACTTGTTTTATTGAAGATTCTTGCTACTTTTGCTTGTTAAGCTGAAGGGTTACATTTTCTTTAGCTTATTTGCTTTTCCTAGCCTCCGCTTCTCTCTTCTCTGGTCGATGTTGAGTGCGAGTGTGTGTGTCCGTGCTGAAGAGTTGAGGTGGCTTGTTTTTTACCATTTGCGGCTTGCGAAGGCTACAGTGCCTGTTTTGGTGTTTTGGCCTCCATCTTTGTGCTTGCTTGCAATTGACAGGGATACTAGTGGCGTGTCGCAGCGGAGGAGCTGAAGTGCTCATATTTGATCTTGCTGATGTCGCAAAGGCTTTGGCGCAATTTGAGCACTCATCGGGTGTGCTAGTCTTTAGTCTTGATGCTTCTCTAGAGGCCACAGAGCAATTTGACCAAGCAACGGAGGTTGAAGGAGCATTTCTTGGACATTGCCTCCGCTTTGCGCCTAGATTGTTTTGTTTTTACCTTCGGCTGTGCTGGCACAGCTGTGCTCCTGTCGAACATGGCTGATGCCGGGTTGTGCCAGATGGTGTCTTTTGTTGCCGGGGGGGATGTTATGAGCCTTCATGCGATACCCTTCCGCAACCTCTAACACTGACTGCTTGCTGCCAGACTGTGGTCATATAACGCCCCATGGAGGCTGTACAATAGCAAATGCAAGATGCATACAACCTCAACGTGGCCTTCACTGGGATGCGCGAGCTGCTGGCTTTATGAGTCTTCGCACAGTACCTTTTGCTATCTTGTTTCTAAGGAAACTCTGGCTTCCATGTTTCTCTTGCTTTGCTTTATAGTGTACTGGCTCTTGGTTGGTTTTGCTTCCCCCCTAGAGCTCTTCTGGGGGTAGGGATATGAAAATGCACTGACTGGGGCTAGTGCTGGGGTAAGGTGCTGGATTTTATAGTCTACTACTTGTATGACTTAATAAATGTTAATGGTTGCCCGATGTTTATTGCTTGGATACATTTGAAGTCGTAATAAGGGCGGCAGATTTCTTTGTACCTGGCAATCTTTTGTTCTTTATTTCTATTGTACATGAGATGTTAATCCTTGACAGTCACGTGGTGCCTGATAAGGATAGGTCTTTGCCATGCATTTTCTTGCCCGATGCCTACGACGAAGGTAGGTCTTTGTCGGGTTTTTTGGCCTTTTGGCCATTCAAAAAATCCTTGATGCCTGATTGAGGATAGGGCTTTGTCAAGGGTGCTGGCTGTTTTCTTAACCGTGGAAGTCGTTCCATGCTCTATAGCCTTCGGCTAAGGTGGTGGAAGGTCCTCTATGATGTGATTGTTATTGTCGAATATTGTGGTTCCCGTGCTAGCCACTTTCGACCTTCAAATTGCATATCGTTCTCAGGGGGAGTTCCTCTTTATATTTTAGAAGATTTTACATGGGTCCTACCTCATCAAAAACCTCACCTTCGCTAGGAGCCCCCTTTGTGAGGATGTGCATGCCCTTTTTGTGAAAAAGGAAAATGTGATAAAGTAGAGGTGTGGTGACCTTCGCTTATAGTTCCACGGATGCCACCCCTTTTACACTTATATGTAGAACCTACGTAAATTGTCAATGTTCCATGTGTGGGTGGTTGTTTTTTCCTGAGTTGTCTGTCAAGAAGAATGACCCTGGCCTCCCAGCGGCCTTCACCGTGTACGGTCCTTCCCACTTGGGTTGAAGCTTTCCCGTATTGGCTGCATTGGGCTTTCTTCTTAGGACTAGGTCTTCATCTTGTATGAGCTTTCTGACTACCTGGCTATCTCTCCACTTTTTGGTTTTCTCTTGGTATTCTATAATGTTTTCTACTGCTTCCGATCTTGTGCCTTCGATCGTCTCCTTGGAGTATTCTTCATCCTCTGCCAGTGCTTGCTTTATGACGCGGAGGCTCTGATGCTTGATTTCCTCGGGCAGCATTGCTTCTTCACCATATAAGAGTTTGAACGGTGTAAAGCCTGTTGTTCTAGAGGCTGTGGTGTTATGGGACCATACAACCTTTGGTAGTTCTTCTACCCATTTGCCTTTGCAGAGGTTGAATAAGGTTTTGGAGATTGCTGAGAATATTACTCTATTAGCTCTTTCCACCGCTCCATTTGACTCTGGGTAGTAGAGTGAGGCGAAGGCTATCTTGGTGCCTATGCTTTTGCATAATTCCTTGAATTTGTCTGGGTCAAATTGCTTCCCATTGTCTACTGTTAAGGTTCTTGGCACTCTGAACCTACAAATTATGTTCTGCTAAAAGAACTTTTTTACGGTCTCTAATGTGATTGTTGCAAGCGGCTTAGCCTCAATCCATCTTGTGAAATATTCTATGGCTACTACTACAAATTTGTTCCCCCTTGCGATGGTGGTAGTGGACTAACAAGGTCCATGCCCCATCTTTGCAAGGGCCAGGTGGGTGGGATGAGTTGTGTAGGAGTCAAAGGTTTTGACTATTGAGGGGAGGTGCTTTGGCATGCCAGACATGTCTTGACAATTTTTTCTACATCTTTGATGTGCATAGGCTAATAGAATCCTTACCTGATGGCCTTGCTAGATAGTTCCCATGGACCAATGTGTGAGCCACATATGCTTGAGCTGGATTTCTTATAGAAGGTTTTTGCCTTCAGCTCTAAGGTATGCACGTGCAGCAATGGTTGAACAACCCCTTTCTTGTATATTGTTCCATTTATCAATGCATAGCTTCTTGCTCTTGCTATCATTCTTGCTATGCTTGCATCATCTTCTGCTTGATGTATGTTGTTCATACAATATATGATCAGTTGCCTCTAGTCCTCGAACTCAGTGACTAAAACTGAATTTGAATGCCTTCGCTTGTTACTTGTGTGGTCGGTGCTTGTAATGCTTGGTAAAAGGTTCCACTTGGTATGGGAAGTTGTTTGCTGCTGCCTTTGCTAGCTCATTCTGCCTCCGCATTTTCTACTCTTGGTATAGACCTTAGGGGTGAATCCCTAGAATCTTCGCTCAAGAGCCCTTATTATGGCTAGGTATTTGATCAATTCTAGTTCTCATGCTATGTATTCCTTCTTGACCTATCCTGCTATGACTTGGGAGTCTGTTTTTGCTAGTAATGTTTTTGCTCCGAGTGCTTTTGCCTTGTTGAGGCCTAGTATAAGGCCTTTGTACTCTGCTATATTATTTGTTGCTTTGAATTCGAGCCCTGCTCCATATTTTGTGTGGAGGCCTGATGGTGCTATCAATACGGCGGAGGCTCTAGCTCCTAGATGCCCCCAAGCCCCATCTGAGTAGAGCGTCCACCGTTTGTTTTTGGGGTTGTGAGGGCTGATGCGCCGAAGGTGTCCAATCTACCATGAAATCTACCAGCGCTTGTGATTTGATTATTGTTCTTGATACATAGTTGAGTTCGAACTAAGACAGTTCTATTGCCTATTCCCTATCCTTCAGGAGGCTTCTTTATTATTGAGTATGTCCACGAGTGGTTACGAAGAGGGCACTGTGATTTCATGCGCCTAAAGTAGTGCTTCAATTTTCTTGAAGAAATTAACAATGCATATGCTATTTTTTCTATCTCTGTATAGTTCATCTTTGCTCTAGACAAGGCTTCTGTGATATAGTAGATAGGCTATTGAATGACCTTCGACTCTTGTTCTTTCTCCTAAACAAGTACCCTATTGACTGCATGGTCGGAGGCTACCACATATAGCAATAGTGGTGCTTCTGGATCTGGTACAGTTACCAAGAGTTTGCTTGCCATGTAGTTCTTGAGTTGCTGGAAGGCCTTCGACTGTTCTGGCCCCCATTCAACTTTGTCTCTGCCTCTTAGAGCCTTAAAGACAGGGAGGCTATGTTCGACTGACTTTGAGATGAATCTGTTTAATGCTGCTATCCTCCCTGTGAGCTTTTGGACTTCTTTTTTAGTTGATGGTTCCACCATCAAGATTATGTCCTTTGTCTTCTTTGGGTTAGCCCAAATGCCTTTGGGTCTTATGATGTACCCAAGCACCTTCCCCCTTCTAACACCATAAACACACTTTTCTGAGCTTAGTTTTAGGCCTGCTTCCCAAAGGTTGGTGAAGGTTTACTTTAAATCTGCTATGTGGTCTTCTTCATTCTTGCTCATTACCACAATGTCGTCGACATATGCTATGATGTTTTTCTATAGCTATGGGCCGAGGACTACCTTCATCATTCTAGTGAAAGGTTGAACCTACGTTCTTTAGTCCTTCAGGCATTCTGGTGTAGCAATAAGTTCCAAAAAGTGTAGTGAAACTTATCTTCTCCTCATCTTCTTTGTTGAGCCAGATCTATTGATATCCTGAAAAGCAGTCCAGGAGGGAGAAGCGCTTGCATCCTGCCGCCTTATCGACGGAGGTGTCTATCCTTAGTAGCGGAAACGGGTCTTTATTTCATGCTTTGTTGAGATCTGTGAAGTCTACGCACATTCTCAACTTTCCATTTTTCTCTGATACTAGTACAACATTTGCCAGCCATTCTGAGTACTTGACTTCTCTAATGACGTTTGCGTCTAACAACCTCTATACTTTGGCCATCGTTGCTAAGATTCTATCCTCCGACATTTTTCTTTGTCGCTGCTTCTTTAGGCTTCATTCTGGGGTTGATGTCAAGAGAGTATTGTATGATATCCCTGCTGATTCCCTTTGAGTTTGGAGGCTGACCATGCGAAGACATCTTTATTCTTGGCTAAGGTTTCTATGAGTTCTACTTCTTCTTTTGACAAGTTGCCTCCGATAATGACCTTTCTATCCTAGACTGTGTCTTCCAATGGGACTAACTTTGTTTCTTCTTGATCTTTGAGATCTGTTTTGCCCTTTGGCATGTCCGGAGGCTCCGATGACTTGCTTCTGGCTGCTTCGACAGAATTGATGTTGCATTGCGATTTGTATATTGTTCTTTCTATGTTTCTCACCTCCTTTTGACTTCCATGCACTGTGATGGTGCCTTGCAAATCTGGTATTTTCATACATAAGTAGCCTAAGTGAATGACTGTGTTGAACTTGTTTGCAAACCCCGTACCAAAGATGGCATTGTATGGGTAGTAGAGGTCTACTACATTGAAGGTCACGTATTCTGTCCTAGCATTCTCCTAACCTCCAAAAGAAACTGGCAAGGATATTTTTCCCAATGCATTGATCCCTTTTCCTCTAAAACCTATCAGTGGTGAAAATGAAGGTTGCGGCTGACTTCTACTTAGTTTCATCTGATCGAAGGCATTGACAAAGATGATATCTGAAGAGCTTCTAGAGTCTATGAGAACCCTATTGATTTCCCAGCCTGCTATGTTGGCTTTGATCACCATGGCATCAATATGGGGGTAGCTCTCCAGCTGGAGGTCTTATTCTGAGAATGTAATGGGTGTCTTTGACCAATCTATGGAGCGCACTGGACCCTGCACTGCTATGTTGTTCACAAGCCTGAGGTGGTCTTTCTTCTGCTTCTTTATCTAAAATTCCATTGAGGAGCCTCCGGCTATCGATAGTATCATGCTGATGTGTGTAGTGGTGTATGTGGATTGAGCTGGTTTTCTAGGTTGGGCTCATTTTTGGGAGCATTTAGCTATGGTGGAGGTGGTGGCAGAGGTAGTGCTTCAACTTGTCTATTATGCACCTGAGCTGGCTGGCTTGTCTCTATGAATGTTATGTGCAGAGGCCTTGTGTTTATGTAGGTGAGGTTAGCTTCTACTCGCTGACTACATGGCTGCCCTTACTATTGGGTGCTTGGTCGCCATGCTGGCAAGAAGTTTGGGTAGTATGCGGCTGCCAAAGTGGATGAGTGAATTTGATTGGAGTTAAGGCTTGGGTAGATTGGGCAATATGGCTATTGCGGAGGTACCGTGAAGGTATGGTTAACCTCCCTGACGGGTTGTTGTGGCAGAGTGTCGGCACAAAAATGTGTCAACACACTACAAGCCGGAAGGATCTGCTTGATGGAGCTGGAGATCCGCTTGGCTTCAACGCAGGGGTAAACGATCCTACGAATTCCTCCCGAGACGTGCCAGTCAATTTGACCCTGCAATTGACAAGGAGAGAAAGTTTATCAGTAATTTAAGGTGGAACATGCCAGTCTATGCCCAGACAGTTCCAATTGTGTCACTTCGGGACCAGCCAGACATGAAAAGCGATCAAATAACTGATACGTACAGAAATCGACTGTTACGGACTGTAAAGCTTGTGGGTAGCATTTGACTTTTTGTTGACAGATACAATACATGTAGATGTAAATGAGATCATCAGCTAGATAGATATTACCAGTATAAAGCATTGAGCCAATGAATCTAACGAGAAAGGATATAGCATGCGAACAAATCGACTATCTAATACGAATGGACTTACAAACGCTTTGAATCTAATCTGTTACCACCAACAGTGAGGTTCGACCAGATTGATGGTAGCTATGATGATAGTAACAAACTAAAATCAGAGAATCTATAAAAAACATCCATACTTCAACAGGCTTTCCGAAAGACGTGCTACATGTGAAGGCTCGGATGAATCCGCTAAAATAGCCGATTTAGGTGAATAGAACTACAGCGTGTGAACAATCGACTATTTCACATGGACAAACCTATGAACTCATCAGACCTAATCGGCTATCTCTAATAGTGGGGTTCGACCAGATCGATACAGCCATGATAAAGACAACAAATCAAACCCTTAAAGTACTTAGATCTATTCATGCCATAAGGGTGAACTATAAACTAGATTTAACTAGCCAGCAAACCTCTTCAAGATTATTCATGCCTTAACCACATACTATGCACGATCAGGATCACGGTAGAATGGCCGATGAAATGTAACCCGTCGCTCAGAGTAAGAAACATTGTGTTGTAGTAAAGCGAACAACATATTGAAAGGTTATAAGGCTGATCTAACTCGATCTTGACCGGGTGGATTGATGTTGCTGTAAATTAATAACAATGAAAACATCAGCAAGATCGGTAACTTAATGAATCTACCCAAAGGACACCACCCTTAGATAGAGCCAATAACTTGACCTTAATCTAAGTTCGAGCAGTGGAGGATCAACTAGATCGATGCATAGCCATACTTGAACTAGACAAGAGTCATAACTAGCTTACACTAAGGTTCGCAGTGGAGGTCGACCGGATCGATGCAGCCAGTACAAACCAAAGTATAAACCATGACTGGTACTTATAGACAAACCGAAGGTCGGCTGGACCGATGCAAGCCCTACTTATTGAAGAACTCACCTGAGATCTACTCTACTCCTACTCCTAAGGGTTGGCCAGAGCCAAAAAAGTAAATAACTTGTATTTGATTGATTGGATGTCCTTTTACAATAGCCGGGGTCTGATATTTATACCCAGAGCTTAAACATGAATCCTACTCAAGTACGAACTCATTACAATCTTTGGTATAAAAGAGAACATTCCTAACTTAAGATAACTTGGACCCTAATCTTTCCCTTTTTTGTAGAGTCCGATATATATTTTCTGACGCCAATCGTAGCCCATTATCGTTATCTGCTGACGTCATTCAAAGAGAGCCAATTCCAGTGCCTCCTCTGAATCAGCTGATATAGATCTTCATGCAATCGAGTCCTTGATTGACACAATTTTGGAAGCTTCGAGTTCCCGCATTCTTCTCCCCAAATTTTGGTGTAAACACATGCCCCCCAATTTTGGGATAAAAATGATTTTATTCCAAAATTCCTATTTATCTGTTTATCACGCCGCAACCATTTTATTCTGAGATATACGCGTGACTCCTGACTTTCCTGGCCCAAGTCTTATGTAATATCTCAATAGTATCTTTTCCATCTTACTCGGCCTGTTTGCTTTCCCCTTCTTTCTCGAGCAAAATATTAACAGCTGACGCCGCCTTCACCAAGGCCTCAAACCTAACAAATCTTCTGCCCTATCAAGCTTTTATTCAAGTGGTCTTTCTCAGATTCAAATCTATCTCAGCTATAATGGCGACCAGCGACCATGTCCCTAAGGTATGCTTTCAAGTTCCCATTCTCAAAGTATCGGTCGCTACCCTATATTTCCTTTGTTCTCAAATTTCTTTCATCTGATTTCTAGGAGATGAGGAACAAAATCTTGATACCATCAGTTGTTGCTTCTAATGTTTATTTTCTTGGGCCTATGGGTGACCCTGATCCATCTGAATTTATCCATCAAGAAACCAACCAAATCCCCTTCAAACAGTCTGCAGTGGATTCGTCCTCCTGGAACATCAAAACTCCCTTCAGAAATCGGCCCAAAATGCCTAAGGGGTGGACAGACTGGTTTCGTAGGGTGTCCGAGAAAAAGGGTGGAGATTGGGAGCTTTATGATCTGAATCAATGCTTGACACTTTCATTGTCTAGGATGGAGAGGAATGATTCACTCCTGATCTCTGCATCTTATTTCTGGTCCAACACCCTGAATGCTTTCATTTTTGGTCACAACCAAATGACCATCACTTTGGCATATGTTTATATGCTTACCGGCCTTAGAATAACAGGATTGATGCAGCCTTATGACTTCTTAAGTGCTGGATCTAAGAAATCAGCCAAAATATCAGACTATACAGGATGGGCAAGCTACATTCTGAATCATATTGGAGACGAATCAACTGTCAGTGAAAGGGAATATGTGGCCTTTCTAAATATGTGGTTGGAGAGATTCATCTTCTGTGGGTCATCTTGTGGTCCGACTTACAATCATAAACTTATGGCAGAGCATCTGGCAGTAGGCAAGGATATTCCTCTTAGAAAGTATCTATTAGGAGTTGCTTATTATCTGATGCACCAGGTAGCTGCCCAGTTACTAAAGAATGAACCAGTGCATACTATTAGTGGCCCTTGGTGGTTGATATAGTTATGGCTGAACCTGTATATGCACAAGATGGTAAGGTCTAATCTCATAAACCTAAGCTTTCCTTCTTCCAACTTTGATGAGGAATATAGAGGCAAAGATGGAAGAACCCGTCAGTGCATGAGTTATGGTGAAGCTGCATCGGCCATAACAATTGTTGTCGATGTTGGCCACCTCTTCAAAAAGTTTTACAGAGGGTTTGATACAGATATCCTGACTTGGTTACCCTACGATGAGGATGAGAACAATGAGTTGATCTTCCCATTCAAATTTTAATTTGAATCAGGCTGTTTGGACGAGATGGCGGCTGCAATATTCAATTCCTTCATCAAACCCTATGTCCTTCTAGCCGAATTTCATCATGGTCATGGCAAAATGGCTACAGGCTCCTTCCTCCTAGACAACCTTCCAACCTATGAGTTATACAACCCCTCTTTTGTAGCTCATCGGTTTGGTCTTGGTCAATTGCCTCCTCAACTTTTCTTCAAGGATATACTGAGGCCAAGAGAAGGTATCAGTGAAGTACTGGAAGCCTCCAGAGTTTTCCAACTGGGATCAGATCTTCCTTCCCTTTACTTGCATGATTGGATTAGAGTCAGCTTCTCTTCCACTCTCTTCGACTCCTGGTGGCAAGAATGGCACTCCCATCTTTTCTGTGGGTTGGTCTATCCTTTGTGTATAGCTCTAGATGGGGAATTTGCTTCTGATAGAGAGGTAACTTGCCATTTCTTTTTAAGAAAATTGTTTGATGAATTCTTTTACCAACTGTTCTAACTGACCTTTTTAGGACACTGAATTTGATCCTCCAAGCTTGGATAGGAAGGGACATCTTATAGATTATCAGCCACCATGTCCAGTTTCAATAATAGGATCGGCCGCACCTTCACTGAAGAAATTGATGAAAAGACTCCGTAGAACGAGACCATCAGCTGCTCAGGTAAACAATCCATCTTCTTATCAAACTGATATTCAACTTCTAATCCCATTTTTTCATAGTTATCAACCATTGTGTCCCAATCTACCCTGGGTGCGGAGCTGTTGTCCCAGGCGTTTGATTCAGCACCAATTGAACCTTCATTGGCTGATCCTCAAAAGGACCCAATTTCAGTGGAAATAACCGATGTTTCCAAGACGGCAGGAGATGTAAGTCCTTCCATTTCACCCCTCGATGTTGCCAAGGTATTTTCTTTGAATTCTTGATTTTTATTCAGTTTTCACCCTTCATCTGATCTTTTATCACACCAGATACTCTCTGAGGAGACGCCCATGCAAAAGTAGGAGTCTAGCAATCCACCTATCGACAATGATCTTGTTGATGTTGAGAATGACCCTGTTGTTGACACTCATACTACCTATTCCCTAGTTCAGCATACAAATAATGGTAAGAAAATCATATATCCGTTTTATCTTTTTGCAATGATTATGAACTAAAAATTTTTCTTGACACTTGTAGATACCAATGTTGAAAATTCAGGGCCAATTCAACCAGGCATCACTGGTGCATCATCAGTTGTCCCTTCTCTTCAGATAGAGGCTATCACAGAAAAGGTATTGTATCCATTTCACCATTCATTTCATCATAAACTGATCCAATCCTTCTAATCAAGATTCTTTTAAATGTAGGCACTCACTCTTCCAGCTCTGAGCTATTCTTTCAATCTTGAGGAGTATCTAGATGAAGATGGCTCGTCAGCCATCTCCTCTAAGGAGGCTTTGCCATAAGAGACCAAGAATCGGCTAAGGGATATATTACCGATGTTTGAGAAGAATATAGCCGATTTGGTCCAAGACACGGATTCAATGCAAAAAGTCTTCTTGGCTATTAAGGATAATCCATCCCCAGTCCTTTCTAGAGTCTTGTCACCTTTAACCATTAGTGAAGAGCAAGTCCCAAAGGTGAAAAAGGCTCAGAGGAATCTATCCAACCGTGAAGCTTTATTGGCCAAGAGGAACTCCAACATGCAAGAGGCCAAAGAGCTAACATAGTTGATCGATGATTTGAAGAACTTCTCCCTCAGGATCGATCCAGAGCTGACCCAACTAGAAATCAGGCGTCCAGAACTTGAGAAGGAACTGGAGAAGGTGAAAGCTGCCATTGATCACCACAAGTCCAACTTGGCTCAGATACCCAATGCCATCAAGTAAAAGAAATAAGAACTGCTGGCCAAAGTCAGAGAATGTAGGGCCATTCGTAGTAGCCTCGAAGACATTCCTAGAAATAAGAAGACAAGCAACAAATCACAGAAGTTGATGCTATCCGGTTAGAAGTATTAAAAGCAATCTAGGATGTTCTAGACTTATGATCTGTATATCAATGTGTATCTCGTGTAAAAATCAATGATAACCATACTTTTGCCTCATTATGTTCCTTGTTTTTGGCTAAAGAGCTAATTTGAAAATGGCTGATTCTAGACTTCTCACCTTAATCTGATTGAGTCTGAAAACACTGCCTTTATTAAGAGAACCCCTCGATCTTCTATCCTTAGTTACCCAGCGCTGTATTCTCTTCAGCATTAGTGAGATGGCGCTTTACCTTCTATTAATTGCAGTTGCCTTTTGCATGTCCTGAGGCATCCACCTCCTCGCTTCATGGCTTCAAATATCAGCCGAGGGCTCCGGCCTTGAACACATCTACACTCACAACTGCTCATGTTTCTTTGCAGTTCTCCACCCTCATAACCTCTGTAGCGGCCACCTTCCCCTCTTATAGATCCCATCAACTTCATGGCCGGCGAGGACAACCGCGGCAAGCGTGCGGCGGAGGAGATTCTGGAGGAGAATACTCTGGTGAACCAGTGCCTTCGACGCATGAGGTGAGATCGACATCTTCTGTTCATGATGATGAATTGTTCTGACTCGTCTATAGGTTCATTTTGAATGACAATCTTTGTCCTCTCCCCGGGGCCGATGAGCCATCTAATGCTGCATCTTTCACGCCGGTCTCGTCGTCGGATTCTTCCGACTCCTACAACGGCGATGATGCCTGGTATTTCCTTTGAGAGTGGAGGGTGGCCCAAGACTGTTATTCTAAGGTGACTTGGGAAAATGGCCAGCTTGAGATTTGTCTTGGGGTCTCTCAAGCTGCCCTTCATGCTGCCGAAGAAGAGGCCAATGTCGTTCGGGCGTGGCTGGCCGAGTTCGACGCCATGGTGGTGGGTAAGATGAATTCTAGGAACATTTTTATTCTGATTTCCATTGTCTTTTATATTGATAACTCTCATGTTTCTGTGATCGCCAGCCCTGACGGTGCAGTTGAAGTCCCTTCAACTGGCAGCGAACGTGGCCGTGGATGTCATCAATGCTCGGGCCCCCCTCATCAATGCCCACCTCCACGATGTTCCAGCCCGCGTCTAGGAGATCGCTCTCCATGGTGTTCATCATGGCGCATCGGTGGTGCTGGCCACTGGTGCAAGTCTAGACCGGGTATGAGCTGCACACCATGGAGACTGGCTTCCCGATGGGCGACGACACCGAGGAGCATGAAGATCTGATTGAAGAATTCATCGTCGCGGCGGAGGCCATTGTGGACATCACATCCGCTCAGGATGTGGTGAACAAGGTCTTCGATTAGTTTGTATTTAGGGCAAACTAATGAATAAATTTTTTGCTCTTCCATGACCGTGTCTCAGTGCAATGTTCTTGCATATATCGTGATTGTATTCATTTTTGCTTTTGCTCTATAGGCAATACATATCGTATCGGCTCTTACATCTTCGGGTTTATTTTGAACTAAAGGCGATACCTTTCTGGTACCGGCTATTAGAGCCAATGACTAAACGAATTGGCTGTCAAGTGTTGATCAAACGCTAGGAAGATATCCCTTCAAACATTTTTCATCGACCACTATTGATAGGTTGCACCAGAACTTTTCAGACCAAAGATTAAACAGTCGATCGAGCTAAGCCAATCATCTCATCAAGTAGAGCAACCTCTAATAAATTTATCAACTCTGGCTTGTACTCAGGATCCGATTTAACACTTACACACGTCGGTCTAGGCTTATCTTCATGACCAATGTTTATTTCCCTTAATTCACCAGCCGACGCGAAGCCATGATTATCCATTAAAACAAACTCTCAGAGCCAATTGCTTGGATCTGTTGTTGGCCTTCATTATTGATCTTAATGAAGCCTCCTTTCCACAGCTTGCCAGAAAAACACTCAAAGTCTTCTAGCTCCCAATATACCGGATCGGCTGTTGCGATACTCATAGATTCATCAGCGCGAACTAGCTTGACATCATCTCCATGCCATTGAATCAAACATTGATGCATGGTTGATGGTATACAACTAGTTTGCCATGAATCTAGTCACTGACCAAGGAGTAAACTATATGACCCTTTTTCATCAATGACGAAGAATGTGGTGAGCAAAGTCTTACTTCTGATTGTCAATTCGACATTCATTGCCCCCTGGGTCTTTAGACGCATTACCCCGAAAGTCCTTAAGCCATCATGTCGGTTTCAATCAAATCTCCTGGTCTCTTGCTAAGTTTACGAAAAGTGGTGTAAGGCATAAGATTGACAGAAGCGCCTCCATCCACCAACATCTTGTTCATCGACTTTCCATCAACAAAACCTTTTATATATAAAGCTTTTAAGTGCCGATGCTTGAATTGGTTTATCGAATATAGCCTGCTATATAACTATCAACTTGGAAACTATCTCCTCATACTCCTAATTCATCAAAATCTGAGTAAACTTCTTGATCTGTTGGAGCTCTAAATTTTGATGGCAATAAAAAAGGCATTTGAATATTAGCCGATGGTTGCCTTCTATCGGCTATTTGCTTAGCACACCACACTTGAGGTCTACCAGATGCTTGAGCCTATTCTAGTTCTCTGTTCCTTAGCCGTTGCACTCTTCTTTTCTGGCTTCTTGTCAGACCTCCTGGACACCATTAACCTTCCTGCCAAACATATTCTTCTTCATTACTTTCTTCTTCATAATCAACCCAGTTTTGATCAATAACTCACTTTCCTAGCTGATCATGAACACTTCTATTTTTTAGGCGTCGATCCATGTTATTATGATGATACTCATCTTACGCATGGATAGACCGTCGGTTGGCTTGAGATTGCCTGAACTCCCAATATTGCTCGCTGCATTCTGGACATTTATTTTAGGTGGGCAATTTCAAACCTTTGTTCCAGATGTCTGAAGAAAGGACAATTCCAATGTGATTCAACTTGCTTTCTTTCAAACCTCTCTTTTTCCTATCGACGATAGTTCTCTTGCTCCTCTAACCAACGCTGATAATCCTTTTCCTTTTGCCACTGCCATTTGTTCAACAAAATTCGAGATGTAACACTCAGCCTTGTCACCCCATCCTTTGATGTCTCTCCCTGCTCATATTGGCTCTTTTGTTGATCACGACGCCTTCTAATTTCTCTATATTCATTAGCCGATATTTGCATCTCGGGATCGACTGTTTCAGTTTCTTTTGCTCTAAGTGATGTTAAGACTTTAGTCTTCCCTTTAAGCAGGTTGGCATCAACCATGTTCTGATCTCTTGGGAAAGGATTATCATCAACTTTCATCTCACGAGGCATATCAAATTTGAGCCTTCCTTGTTGAATAGCTTTCTGTATATGTTGCTGGAAAACTCTGCACTCATTAGTGGAATGAGATATAGCATTATGGAATTTGTAGAACTTCTTGTTCTTCAACTGATCAGGGGGCAACATAACATGATTATCAGGCAACTTGATATGCCCCTTCTCAAGCAAGAAATCGAAGAGCTTTTCTAATTTTATGACGTCGAAGTCATAGCTCTCTTCGATTCCTCTTCCCCAAGGATTTGGCACCATTATTGTCTTCTTACCCCAATTCCATTCGGCCACAGCAACCTCTTCTTCGTCGTCGTCCTCATAGTCGTCATTGACTGAATATAGATTATAGGCTTCGGCCATTGTGGTATTTTTCTGGAATTGGGTGTCTCTACGCATATTCTGTAATTGGCTATTGAGCACTGCCACTCGTTGAGCCAACTGACCCAAGTTGTCAAATTCTTATCCCATCAACTTCTCTCTCCATGTTGGCAACATTCCTTGAATGGCCAAAGCAGCAAGTTGATCATCGGTCAAGTTCAATGAGACGCACAAATTTCTAGTCTCTCAGAACCTCTGAAGAAAGTCAATGCCCGATTCGTTAGTTCTCTGCCTTATGGTCGTCAAATCAGTAATCTTCTTTTCTCCAGTCCTAGTATAAAAATATGTATGAAACTTCTTCTCTAGGTCAGCCCAATTGGTAATGGAGTTAACTGGCAGTGATGAAAACCAAGTGAAGGCTGGCCCTGATAGAGACAAGGAGAAGAAGCAACTCGATGGGCCTCTTCAATGGATGCTTCGCCCAACTATGTAAGATACCGACTGACATGTTCTATTGTGCTTGTGCTATCTTGGCCAGTGAACTTAGCAAACTCCGAGAGCCTGTAATTCACCGGAAGAGCGACCAAATCATACCATTCTAGATATGGGCATTTGTACGAGAAGGTCTACCCTTTTGGCTTCAAACCGAACTGATTCTTCATCATCTCGATCACTCTAAGCAACAACTCATCAGCATTTGAATTTAAATCTCTCTACAATTGCTGACCCACCTGTGGATTAAAATTTGAGTACCTTGATACCCCGGATTTGGAATCATGTGAAGGGTGTTGTAATCTGTGCCATAATGATACCCTTGTGGATCTCTATCTGCTGGGTCCTCTACTAGTTTGCTGCTTGAAGTCTCTAGTTGTAGATGTTAGGATCTATATCTCTACGAATCCTTTGAACTGATGACGCTATTTTTTGAGCCAGACGATGGTATCTAGGCCTGATATGCCAAAATTGACCATTTGATTCTGAACTTGCCCTCGTCGGCTGCTGCACATGCTGTTCTGATAATCCTAGGATTATACTGTATCTGATTAGTAGTAGCACCCTGAAACTTGCTCAGATGAGCTCTGAGCCACCTAGACATCATCATTACCAGCTGGTGCTATTTCTTGATGGCTAGTACCGGCTTGATTAGTCTCCTGAGTCGATGGATGTGGAATGTTGTAATAAGCCGGCCCAACCTGATCAACTAGAAACCCATGAAACACCTCTTTCATGGTGTTGTGGAATGTGTTCAAGAAAACTTCATTATGATTCGACATGGCATCATGAATAGACTTGTTTACAAGCTTCTACGAAGAAACGCCTGTCTTAGCTTCATCTGCATCTGTCTGCCCATGCAACAGAACTCTTGGTAGTGGATATTTCTGAATAATTATATTGTCACGTGTCTTGGTGTAGGACAACAAACACTTGTTATGAAATTCTTCTATAGCTTTGCTGATGACATATTGATCTCTATTAGGTAGGTCTTCATAAGGCATCATAAGGATGTCATTGTTGTTGTAAGCCTCCATGACGATTGTGGTGTCCTACCGGGCGTGCCAAAAGCAAGAGTCCGCACGAAAATGTATCAAAACATGGCAAGTCGGAAGGGATCTGCTTGATGGAGCTAGAGATCCGCTTGGCTTCAACGCAGGGGTAACCGATCCTGCGAATTCCTCCTGAGACTGTGCCAGTCAATTTGACCCTGCAATTGACAAGAGAGAAAGTTTATCAGTAATTTAAGGTGGAACATGCTGGTCTATGCCCAAACAGTTCCAATTGTGCTGCTTCGGGAGCAGCCAGACGTGAAAAGCGACCAAATAGCCGATACGCATAGAAATCGACTGTTACGGACTGTAAAGCTCATGGGTAGCATTTGACTTTTTGTTGACAGGTACAATACACATAGATGTAAATGAGATCATCAGCTAGATAGATATTACCAGTATAAAGCATTGAGCCGATGAATCTAACGAGAAAGGATATAGCATGCGAACAAATCGACTATCTGATACGAATGGACTTACAAATGCTCTGAATCTAATCTGTTACCACCAACAGTGAGGTTCGACTAGATCGATGGCAGCTATGATGATAGTAACAAACTAAAACTAGAGAATCACGTAAAAACATCCATACTTCGACAGGCTTTCCGAAAGACGTGCTATACGTGAAGGCTCGGATGAATCGGCTAAAATAGCCGATTAGGTGAAGAGAACTACAGCGTGTGAACAATCGACTATTTCACATGGACAAACCTATGAACTCATCAGACCTAACCTACTATCTCTAACAGTGGGGTTCAACCGGATCGATGCAGCCATGATAAAGACAACAAATCAAACCCTTAAAGTACTTAGATCTATTCATGCTTAACAGAATCATGGACTCACACTATAGGCATTAACGCACAGGCAATCGGTTATTTAGCCAATGTAGGCATAGCAAATAGCTAAGGTCATGCCTAATCAGGAACAAATCTACTAACTAGCATCCTCCAATCTACAGTGCCATCAGTGGGGATCGACCGGATCGTTACAACCATAAGGGTGAACTATAAACTAGATTTAACTAGCCAGCAAACCTCTTCAAGATTATTCATGCCTTAACCACATACTATGCACGATCAGGATCATGGTAGAACGGCCGATGAAACATGACCCGTCGCTCAGAGTAAGAAACATTGTGTTGTAGTAAAGCGAACAACGTATTGAAAGGATATAAGGCTGATCTAACTCGATCTTGACCGGGTAGATTGATGTTGCTGTAAATTAATAACAATGAAAACATCAGCAAGATCGGTAACTTAATGAATCTACCCGAAGGACGCCACCCTTAGATAGAGCCGATAATTTGACCTTAATCAAGTTCGGGCAGTGGAGGTCGACCGGATCGATGCAGCCATACTTGAACTAGATAAGAGTCGATAACTAGCTTACACTAAGGTTCACAGTGGAGGTCGACTGGATCGATGCAGCCGTACAAACCAAAGTATAAACCATGATAGTACTTACAGACAAACCAGAGGTCGGCCGAACCGATGCAGCCCTGCTTGTTGAAGAACTCGCCGAGATCTACTCTACTCCTACTCCTAAGGGTTGGCCGAAGCCAAAAAAGTAAATAACTTGTATTTGATTGATTGGATGTCCTTTTACAATAGCCGGGTATGATATTTATACCCGAAGCTTAAACATGAATCCTACTCAAGTATGACTCATTACAATCTTTGGCATAAAAGAGAACAATCCTAACTTAAGATAACTTGGACCCTAATCTTTCCCTTTTTGTAGAGTCCGATATGTATTTTCTGACGCCAATCGTAGCCCATTATCGTTATCTGCTGACATCATTCAAAGAGAGCTGATTCTAGTGCCTCCTCTGAATCAGCTGCTATCAATCTTCATGCAATCGAGTCCTTGATCGACATAATTTTGGAAGCTTCGAGTTCCCGCATTCTTCTCCCCAAATTTTGGTGTAAACACGAAGGTTGAGGGTTTGCCCTGTTTCTTATCATCTCTGGGTTTCTTTCACATCTGGGCAATCTCTAGTGATGTGCCCTTTGTTTTCTCCATGGAAGAAACAATACTGCCTTCGCTGCCTTGGTTCTTGGTTTTTGTTCTAGCTTTTCTTTTGATTGTATTTTTTGCCTTCGTACTACTTCTGGGATGTTTTGTTTTGTTTTGTTCTGCCTCCAGCATCTATTGCCGTTGCTTGCTACTCCCTTGCCGCTCTATGTTGCTGGCTACTCCTTCGACTACAATAACAAATGACTTGGACAAGACAATATCATTTCCTCCTGCGGAGGCTATGGCTGCCTCAAAGCTCATGATGAACTGGCGCGGATCTGACATTCTATTGAATTTGGGTAGGGTGATGGGCTTGTAAGATGGTGGCCAGGGTGAAGTTTGGATTCCCTCAGACAATGGGGATCTTGAATCTATGGTTCTTTGCACTGATAGCAAATTGAAAGGTGTGCCGAAGGTTGGTTGGGCAGCCATACCTAGTGAAGGGTTAAGCTGGCTTTGATTTGCTGAGTGGAGCTAGTTGGATGTGTTGGGTTGGGGCTGGCATTGCTGCTTGCTTTGTATCTCTACCTATAGGTTTGCCAACTGTTGTCTGACCTCCGCTGCCTGTAATGATGTCTAGGCTGCCCTCTGGTTTGCAGTGAAGGTCGCCGCCAACCTATCTCTTTCCTACTGTGTGCTCTGCAATTGAGCTTGTAGTTGTTGGAGCACCTATTCGGTGGTGGAATCTGAGGTTGGCTGGTCTTCGCCTACCGGAGGCTGATCTTTGACCACGGGTTCTTTAACTTGGTCTTCTAGGGTGCTGGCATAAGTGCTACGGGTGCTACGCCTATGTCGTCCCCTCATGGAGGGCTCCGCGGGAGCTCTAGCGGAGGTTGCTCTCTTTCTTGTCGCCGTGGGTTTTGCTCGGCCAACACGCGGTGGGTGCCAATGTTGGAAAGTGTGGTTTCCAGCAAGTATAAGTAGGGAGACCTTCGCCTGGTCGGTGCTCCGGGTGAAGGTTCAATGAATAGGTATGGAAAGGTGGGTCCTAGTGCAATTAGGGTTTCATAAATGAGTTCACCCACCCCCTTTACATAGCATCCAACTCCTCCTTTTATAGGGCACTATTAGCTACTACTTCATGTTACAATTTTGCCCCTTGACAGATAAGGTACATACTTAGAATAACCAGACACTAGTAGAAATATCCAAGGGCAATCTGGGGTCTTTTTCTCTAGCATCGCCTTTGCTTCTTAGGAATTAGCCGCAGGAACCTCCGCCCTTTGGACTCTTTTGGACGCCTTCATAGTCATGCTTAGGCCTCCGTCTGATTGACAGCCAATGGCGGAGGCCTTCTTGGCACTGGCGGAGGCTTCCCGGGTTCCTTCCTAGAATGCGCACGGCCTCCGCCTGCATCGCCAGGGCCTTTGCTCCATCGTAGGCCCCGCACGAAGGCCTTGCCCAGCATTCCTGCACAGCACTTACACAAATGTTCCAATGGTGTTAGCTTATGTTTGCGCTAGCCTCTGCTACTCGTGTATTGGTGTTCCAACACCTTAGGATCATGTTTTAGAGTTGACCAAGTTCTAATAACATGTAGAGGTTGACTTTTTAGGCATTCATTTTCAAGGAGACATAAGTATGTGAGGGGCACCGAGATACAAACCAGTGCACACAAGTCGGGATGAAGTCTGAGGGGCAAAGGGTAGGTCACTCGACCAATGGTGGGTTTGGCCCATCCCAAGTTTGAGCCTGATTGAGCTGAATTTTTTCAAGAGGGCGATGTTGCCGTGTTGAGTGCTTCTACGTGAAGTGTTGGTGTTTGCAATCAGAGGGGAGGTCAGCCAAACTAGGGTTTGGGTTGCCTGACCCCCACACTTGCTCCTTTGACATCTACATTTATTGAAACACACAAAGGGTGTGCTACCATTTGCCTCGAGCAATGTTGACACATACGAAGTGCCAATGGAGCATATACCTTAATCAAGGTAATCCCTCCAAAATTCAAAACCAAAGATTCACATCAAGAGGATAAATTATCGATCAAGCAAGGAGAATAGCGAAGGGAGCACCCAAGCGAAGCGTGAGGCCTACATGCAGCAGATCACCAAAGAGATCAATGCAAAGAATTGCACAGAAAGCATGGATCCAGTCTCATGCAACCGGAAATGGCGGCTACCATCCATGGGCTGGACTAAATGCAATATTGATGGGATCGTTCCATCAGGATATGAATCAGGGAGCGATAGCTATTGTGCTCTATGATGAAAGAGGAAACTTTCAGGGAGGTTGAGCAAAATGGTATGACCATGGCTTGAATGCTTTGATGATGGAGTCATTGGCATGTCGGGATGGCATGGTTTATGCGAGAGAAAGAGCAATTTAGAGATTGCATCTCGAGACAGATAGCCAAGAACTAGCCAAGCTCTGGGAAGCAGGTGCCAATCAGAGATCAAGTGTGGCGGCAATCATCAAGGAGTGTCGAGATCTCAGCCTCACTTTTTCAGATTTTATCTTATTGTACTCCCCTCGTTCTTGTAACCGGGTAGCTGATATGCTAGCAAAGCAGGTCTCAGGTTGCAATAGGTTGGTTGAGTGGCAATTGGCTCCAACCTGTGTAGCTAACCTGCTGGTCGATGACTATAATCCTACTACTCCTTCATGAATGAATTCAGTGAGTCGCAAAAAAAAATTGATGTTGAGTTCTAGTATTATTTTCAGGTGACAAAACCATTGGGATAAATGTTCAATGTTACAAGAGTTTAAAAGCATGTAGTCTAGGAAAACAATGGTTTTCATTAGAGGTAGTATTTTCCCAACCTAGCTATTTGAAAAATCTTTAGATACTACAAGACACTCTAATATAAGGAACAATATAGTTACAAACTTGGTCTGTCGGTATAAGTTCGTTTACCGTCAGACAGTCCGTCGATGTAGAGATATACTGTCAGACCAAGTTAGTCGCTGTAAGTCCTGTCGGTAAAAAGTTTTACCGATAGACTACCCTTTTAACGACAAATAGTCTGATGGAGAAAAATCACCGACAGACAGTGTGTTACGATTTATGCCGACAGACCGTCTGATGTTATACATATATTTACCGATAGATTCTCCAACATGAATTTTAAAACTAATTAAAAAAATAAAATCCAATGTAGCAGAATCATTACATATTAAATATGCATTTGACTAATCGAAGATCCACCATATCACATTCATCTCCACAAATTTAGTCCCCAAATACATGGATCTCCACTTGACATGCATATAGGTGTCTTTCACATTTGCACCAAGTCACAAAACACAATTACATACATGGCAACATATCCAATTTGCACCAAGTTATAAAACATACATGGGAGCATACTAGAGTGTTTGCAGTATACAATCACTTTGATAGACTTAGCAACCAAAAGGAGATGCATGGATCCAACAGCAGGTTCTTGCACTGCCAACGAATCAAGTCCAAAAGTTCTTCCAGAAACTCAGAAAACAAAAGAAATACTTGGATCCAAATGCAGTAGTTGCACAAAAGTTGGCATCCCATTCATTTGTAAGCAGCTAGTGGCGCCCAACGCTACCTGAAAAATAAAATTAACATCAACCCAATCATTAACTGGAACTGGAACTGCAGGGGATGTCCCAACCTAAATTGATTGAAAGTAGTGCAATAATCAGGAACTGCAGGTCTATGTTTCAGCTACAATCTCGGATAGCAGTGCAATGAAATTTGTTGATACTTTTACTGATGTGCTCTTAAAAAATTGATAGCATCTCAATCTCAACTATTTGCAATCTCAGAAAATAGCAGCAGAGGTACAACCAAAATATGTACAGCTATTTGCAATCTCAGCAGCATATTTGCAATCTCAGCTAAAACATGTACAACTATTTGCAATCTCATCAGCAGCATATCTTAGAAAATAGCAGCATATGTACAGCTATTTGCATCTCAATCTTAGCAATTTGCAATCTCAGAGAACATTTTATAGGAAACCTTCAGCTATATGTACAGCCACAATATACCATTCCAACTGTGGCTAGCAGCAGCAGCATATGTTCAGCTATATGTTGCAGCAGCATATGTACTACCTATATACCATTCCAGATGTAGATGGTAAAGTAGCAGCAGCGAGCAGACATGTACAGCTCAAAGGAAGAGTCATAAAGGGGCTCAAAATACCTGGTGTACCCTTGGAAGATCCAGATGCATTGTTGCAAGGCTTTAGCTATATAAAGTACATCAATTAGGAACACTGGACACTCATCAAAAGCAAAAAAGAAATGACGATAGGTGTAATTTCTTACTCGCTCGTATGGCCACGCAATTGACATCATATAAGCCCCAGCCATACTCTCCATATGATCATAAGGGCGAGGCAGAACTACATCCCTTCTTATCACATGTTCCACCATAACTTCACAAAACTGCTTTCCAAGAGGCTGACCTCCTACCATGGTCTTCGGATTAACATAAAGGACAGTTCCCTTAGCTACCGGAAGATCAGGCCTCAGCATAGCAAATAGTATCACTTCCTTTCCAACCTAAAGTAGATGACACATCCATGAGAATTATAGAAATGTGAGGAACAAATATTAAATCACAAATATAAACTTAACAAGAGGATGGAGAACATTACAAGCCCACACTACTACACAAAAATCTTTTAGACAACCTTTCACAAATGGGCTCCGACGCGGTTGGCGTGGTTGCCCGCCTCGGTTATTCGAGGCAGGGCAGCCAAGCCAGTAACCGCCATGGTTAATCCTTAACCGAGGTGGGCACTCTAAAGAAACCACCACGGTTAATGTGGATTAACCGAGGCGACATTAACCGAGGTGGTTGCTGTTAATGTTTATTAGCCGATGCGGTTGGCTTAGGGCAATTGCCTCAGTTAATCAATTAACCGAGGTGTTTGGTCTAATGCAACCGCCTCGGTTAACAGGCGATTAACCGAGGTGGTTTCCTTATAGTGCCCGCCTCAGTTAATTCTGGGCTATAAATGCAGCCGCACCCACCCTTGTTCCCCACGGCTTCTCCTCCATATTTTTGGGTTTTGACCTCAAAACCCTAAAAATGGTCATTTTCTATGGGGAGAGGTTTTGTCCTTGGATTTGGTGAAGAGGTTGATTCTCGCTCTAAAACCCTCAATCCTCTATGTTTTTCATGATTTGGGTGCTTTTTCCCAAGATCTAGATCTAGATCTATTTGGAGGAGAGAGAAATCATCAGATCTAGAGCTATTCGGCAGTTTTTTTCGTACTACTCTGCTTATATGCGCCATTTTCATTGTTTGTGTGTGCAAGGTGTTCGCGGTCATGGACAGAGAATGTATGTACAAGACATCGAGGCTACATCTAGCTTTCCTGGATCATGTGACAAAGTTTATTGCCGCTGTGAAAAGGCATCGTCTGAGTCTAAAGCGGGAACTCACCATCTGTTCGTGTAAGAGCTACAAGAACCTTCTTGCCCATGGAGATGACACGGTGAAATCTCACTTGATCCAGTATGGTTTCATCAAGGATTACACCGTCTAGAAGTTTCATGGGGAAGTAGAGGATCCGAGTGCCGGTGCATCTAGAGGAGGGAACTCATCGACAACGACGACGGCGGCGGTGAATATAACAACAACAAACACATTAAGTCCTAAACAAGTTGGGGTAGGCTAGAGTTGAAACCCAGCAGAAGCCATCAAGGTTCAGGCACGTGAATAGCTGTTTTCCATGTACTCCTATCTAAGGCTAAGTCTTTGGGAATATTCCATCCTTTCAAGTCTCCTTTTATTGCCTCTACCCAAGTCAACTTCGGTCTTCCTCTGCCTCTCTTCATGTTACTATCCTGGCTTAGGATTCCACTATGCACCGGTGCCTCTGGAGGTCTCCATTGGACATGTCCAAACCATCTCAACCGGCGTTGGACAAGCTTTTCTTCAATTGGTGCTACCCCTAATCTATCACGTATATCATCATTCCAAACTCGACCCTTTCTTGTATGACCGCAAATCCAACGCAACATACGCATTTCCACGACACTTATCTGTTGAACATGTCATCTTTTCGTAGGCCAACAATCTACACCATACAACATAGCAGGTCTAATCGCCATCCTATAAAACTTGCCTTTTAGCGTTTGTGGTACCCTTTTATCACATAGGACACCAGATGCTTAGCGCCACTTCACCCACCCTGCTTTGATTCTATGGCTAACATCTTCATCAATACCCCCGTCTCTCTATAGCATTAATCCTAAATATCGAAAGATATCCTTCCTAAGCACTACTTGACCTTCCAAACTAATATCTTCCTCCTCCCAAGTAGTAATGCCAAAGTCACATCTCATATACTCAGTTTTAGTTCTACTGAGTCTAAAACCTTTGGACTCCAAAGTCTCCCACCATAACTCCAGTTTCTGATTCACTCATGTCTGGCTTTCATCAACTAGCACTACATCGTCTGTGAAAAGCATACACCAAGGGATGTCCCCTTGTATGTCCCTTGTGACCTCATCCATAACTATGGCAAATAGATAAGGGCTCAAAGCTGACCCTTGATGTAGTCCTATCCTAATTGGGAAGTCACCGTGTCTCCATCACTTATTCGAACACTAGTCACAACATTGTTGTGGATGTCCTTAATGAGCCCAACGTACTTTGTTGGGACTTTATGTTTGTGCAAAGCCCACCACATAACATTCCTTGGTATTTTATCATAAGCCTTCTCTAAGTCAATAAAAACCATATGTAGGTCCTTCTTCTCCCTATACTGCTCCATAACTTGTCTTATTAAGAAAATGGCTTCCATGGTTGACCTTCCGAGCATGAAACCAAATTAGTTCATAGAGACCCACGTTATTGCTCTTAAGCGATGCTCGATAATGCTCTCCCATAGCTTCATAGTATGGCTCATCAACTTAATTCCTCGGTAATTAGTACAACTTTGAATATCCTCTTTATTCTTGTAGATCGGTACCAATATACTTCTCCTACACTCGTTAGGCATCTTGTTTGATCGAAAATATGGTTGAACAGCTTGGTTAGCCATACTACAGCTATGTCCCCATGACATCTCCACACCTCAATTGGGATACCATCCGGTCTCATCGCCTTACCTCCTTTCATCCTTTTCAATGCCTCCCTGACCTCAGATTCTTGGATTCTCCACACAAAGCGCCTATTGGTGTCATCAAAAGAGTCATCCAATTAAAAGGTTGTGTCCATATTCTCACCATTGAACAATTTGTCAAAATACTCTTGCCATCGATGTCGGATCACATCCTCCTTCACCAAGAGATGCTCCCTTTCATCCTTAATGCACTTAACTTGGTTGAAGTCCCTTGTCTTTCTCTCATGAACCCTAGCCATCCTATAAATGTTCTCTCCTTCCTTCGTACTCAAATGTTGGTAAAGATCCTTGTACGCTCTACCCTTTGCCACACTTACAATGGCGGCGGTGAATGCTGAACAATAAACCTCATCAGTAGCGGCCGGTGGGCACGACAATGCTGCTATTGATGATAATGCAGATTGTGATTACATCACAATGGATGATCTACTCCAAGACATGGCTGATGACAATGATGGGGATGGCAATGAGCCAGTGAGGTATCCTAAGACTACAAACTTTTTTGAGTCAATTGCTAACCACTACAAACTTCTAACCCTTGCGCAACGACGAGAAAACGTTGCAATAGGCCCAATTTTGTTGCAAAAGGTAGTTCCTACCATGAAATCGCGTTCGTTGGCAATGGTTGCAAAAAGTCACGTTGCAATAAGAACTTGCAACCGTTGCTAGTTTGGCATTGCAAGAGTTAGCTTTTCTTGCAATGTTGCCAAGCATTGTAATAGGACGTTATCGCAACATTCATTGGCGTGGCAATACGAGCACTTGCCACGTTTGTCTTCGTAGCGAGAGGTGGTAAATACAACGAGCGATAGCATGGCAATAGATTTTTGTTGACACGCTATAATTTTGTTGCTTAAAGTGTTGTTGCCACGACCGTTGTGCCATGGCAAGTAAATCATTTGCCACATAAATGTAATCATTGCGAGAGAGAGAGTATACATTATTGCCACGCTTGTCTTGGCATGGCAATAGTATCATTTGCCACGAAAATTTATCTGTTGCGAGATACTGTTCATTATTGCCACGGCCGCGTCGTCGTTGCAACAGTATCATTTGCCACGCAATTTTATTTGTTGCGATATACCGTTCATTATTGCCATGACCTCGGTGCCGTTGCAATAGTAGAATTTGCCACACAATTTTATTCGTTGCGGAAGATTAATTATTATTGCAACAATAGTCATGTCGTGGCAATAGTATTATTTGCAACATAAATAAGTCTGTTGCCATACAGCATATTGCCACGCATCACGGCTCGTAGGTATAGCTTTTATTGCAACGCTAGTAACATTTAATTTTGGTTTAATAAATCATCATTGCAAATCAATAAACCATATCAAAAGCAATTGCACCCACATATATTAATTATAATTAATCATTCAATATGTTGCCAAACCCATGAAATAGTAGCTAAAATCATGAACGAGTGTACAATTAACTCATTATTTGACAACTTTTTACAAACTTCCTAACATCTATGCAGCACTTGAGAAATTCCTAGCAGCCCAACATGTCATCTCCTCGGCTATGTCCTCGCTTGATTATGAGCCTCCCACTAAAACCTTGTCCACCTACTGCCAAAAGAATATGATTGGGATATTAGAACAATATTAAGTTTACTAATTTTTGCACAAATGTAAAGAGATGAAGATATAAAATGGTTCTAATTTCTAATTTCATATACAAAAGCCATCAACCAAGCTTTTGCATAGTGTAAGTTCTACTGCAATTCTGCAAATGAGCAAATGTTGTCGGTCTAATTGCTGCAATTCCTTTTTCCATGAAAAAGATGGAAGTCATGTTCCATTGTTCTAGAACCACAAACGTATGAATCAATTTCAAGTTTTACTCAAATTCTTACTATATGCTTATTACAATTATGTTTTTCCATGAAAATAGCATTCTGTGTTTTCACAATAACTTGATATTTTGTTCTCTACTTTCTCAATCTTTATTTTGGTCTCTGTATATCCCTCTCTTTTCAGAGTTTAAATGTTGTTCAAGATGTCAGCAATCCTTACTCCTTGGAAGTGTAGATGGCTGGGAATTTTAGCAAAATTTCATTGTAAGTATAGGTCGATTATATAAGTTCAATTGGCTTTACAAATGATAATCTATATTTTTTTTGCAGGCTACATACTGAAGGCATGGTTCTATTGGGTAATACAAGTTTTTGCAGCAGTCTAGCAGACACATGCAGCTGTGTTCCATTTGATTGCATTATAAGATGTATGCATTCTCTTTTGCTCTTTATAAATTCTGCTAAAAGAAGCAGAGTCTATCAGCAAGCCTTGGGGAGGGATGGAGAAGAAAATATGGCTTTGATCCTATCCATCGTGGCCTTTTCAACAGATCAGATGCAGCTACTGCATATGTTACAGTAGCAGCTGCCTTCTCTGAATTTTTAAGGCAGCAGCAGTTTAGTTGATTAGAAAAATCATAACTTAAGTTGTAGACAATGAAAAATTATATTCTTTAACAATACAGAAAGCCCATGAAATTCTCTACATCTTTCTACTTATTTGTTAAATAAGATTATGCAGTTATCATGGTCAAAAAACAGAAACACCCACTGCTGTCCAGACCAAGGTCAAAACCTGACCGGCTACTTTTAAAATTCATAACTCTAATTCTCAAGGTCTAAAATCATGACCTTTCACGACGACAAACATCTCTAAACCCTCTACAACTTTTGTATTATCAAGTATCACAGAAAATGTAGATTACTACTCAGAACAACTCACCCAATCAAACCTGCACAAGCTGCAGTTTTCAGCACGCATGTTCAATGTATTTTCTACATTTCCTAGTTCAATAAGGAAGGTCACATTTGATAAAATTTCATTAAATCATGCAAGAATTTAGATTCCAATTAGCTGGTTGTTACCTTCCTCCTTTTGGGATTATTTCTTGTCCTATTCATTAGCTATTGTGAAGTGATATATGTCTTTGATGCAGTCACATTTGCAGTGTTTTCGTTGAAAACAGCTCTGCTGGGAGGTGCAGTACTTCTAGTGGAGCGAGTAGGTGCTGGTGCACCTTTTTGTATGGTGGCAACGCTTCCAGGCTGAGTCTACAAACATCAAGTTGTTTGATCTATTTTAGCTATAGTTCAAGGTACATAGAACATAGTGAAATAATGTCATTACCTCCTGTAACCCATCTTCATTTTCATTTTCATGTCCACCGGTCTCATCTTCCTCTTCTATTCTTGGTGCAACTTGTGTACTAGCATTGTTTTGCAGGGTATTCTATACATACAAATATTGGGGGTGAAAGATTAGGCATCACAATCATAAGATTATCAAGAGTACAAAGGATAAAAAATTATTCTAATACCATAATCATAGCTCCTTCTTTGTGCTGCGCTAGCATATTAAGAAATTCTTGCTTCATTTCTTCTCTTAAGTTTATCTTAGCATTTTCCAGCTCCTCTTGCATCCTCCTCCTATTTTCTTCTTTCTCCCTTTCCCTTTCTGCAGCTTCTTGCGCAATCTGTTCTTTGAGCTTGTCAACCTCCGCTTCTAAAGCAACGCTCTTCTCCCTAGCTGCAGCTTGAGCATGTGCATGTACTTCAAGGTTCTCTTTCATAAGTTCTCTGCGAGTTCGATACGTAGCCAAATATCCATACCCATGTAATTTGGATGATTTGATTTGTGTTGTTTCTTTGTAGCATGACTGGATAATCATGTTCTCCTCAACAGTTGTAAGTGCTGGTCTATCAGGTTCTAATCCAATCTCACCAATTTTCATGGTTGCATTTTCCTAAATTAAATAACAGAACCTATAAAGAGTTGCTTGACACTACCAGCAGCTATAAAAAAGGTTGACGAAACATTTACTTACATATACTGAAGCTGATACAGGATTTGACCATGCGCCGTGTTTTGTGTGAGTGGTCCTCCAAAGAAAAAGATCACTTGGCTCTTCACCAGTTTCTTGGTCTCTCTAGGATGCCAAAAAATTCAGCACACAAGTATTGCATCATACAAGGGAAGGACTAGATTAGTGTATCTAATGATTACCAGCTCAAAGCTACATTGTGAGAAGTTCTTTGAACCCATCACATGCTTTGTTCTTTGCTGCTGATGGTTGGAGGAGTTCTGGCTGCTAAGTTTTTGCAGAATGAGAACAAGTGGTATGTAACAATGCAACTTTGGTCCATCAATTTTGTTTGACAAAGTAGATTTTGCTAGCACTGACCTTGAATTTATCAGATCCAAAATACAACTGCAAGTAGTGCCACTCAAAAAGGTGTATTTCTTCGGGTTTATTTCATAAATTCTCACCATAACTATTATAAGCCTTGTATGTGGCACTCAGATCAGATCGCCATCCTCTGTACCGCTCCTTGGCAATTTTCCATATTTTCTCTTTTCTTTTATCCACATCATCAATGTTGATGAAGTTCCACCTAAGTTGTTTACAATTAAAAAGCAATGAAATGTTTTATCAGAACTAGTATAATGCCCGTGCTAACGCCAAGGTGGCGTGTAGAAAAAATAAATCATAAAAATTAAAAAAAAATTCATGCTAGTGCAACAGTACTAATCATCCAGTGCAACAGTACAAATCCTAGTTGGAGAGCCTGAAATAAACTTATTTAATGAAACATACTACATGACAAAGCTAAATCATCCACTTCGTTTCACACATCCAATTTGTCAAATAAATGATCAAACACTATCCTAAAGTCATAGAAATAACTCTCCTTTGAGAGGTTAACTAAACATGCCTTTTTTCTGTATACAATGGGAAGGGTTTACAGAATATGCTTTCAGCTGAAATCTAAACTAAAAGGCACAATGGCTGGGCATGAAGCAACATGAGGAAAGAAACAATCAAGAAAAGAAATCTAATAGCATCTGAGGGATAAATTCATTAGGTTAGTACAATGACATTAGCATAAATCAACATGTCAACATCACAATTTCTACATCTGTACACTCACCTTTTTGGATAGTAAAAGAGCAACAACAATGTTCCTTAACAAAAAATAGTACACATCATACCAGTATCTCTTCTGCAATTTCTAGTTTGACTTCTTCCTTTATATCCTTCCAACTGTTTACTCCAATTAGTGGGGCCCATTGCCTTGTAAATATAATGACCTCATCGACAAATGCACGGGTATTCGGTCCAATGGGTCCTCCACGGCTTTTTGAAAATTCGATTGGGAGTGTGTGAATGCATTCCTTAACTCTCTTGTTGCCTACTGTTAATCCTTTAACAGTGCCACGACCTCTTTTCTTGAGTTCATTGGAGCCATGTCCTTGCAAAAAAGACAATAACAATCTTGAGCTGTAGTAGTTCTCAATTAAGATATGTGAACCCAATATTAAAAGTACATGCATTATCACAAACTGTTTCCCTCGTCTCTTGCCTTCCTTGCATGGCTCGGCCTATTTGAGGGTGGTGTCGCATTGCTTCCATTGCTTTCGTCATCTTCGTCTACGATTGCATCGGTGTCACGTTGCTCGACAAATGCCACTGCACACAAGGTTAAAGGTTTAGTTTTAAAAAAATTAGTACTAAACAACATTGGTTGAAGAAGGAAAATAAATTACTAATTTCTAGAATGTCCCCTTTCATCCTTAAAAAATCCTTGTACGTGTTGACTGCTTATTGCCTAGTGTCATCCTTCAAATCTGTTAGTCACCAAAAAAATGTAAGACGAGGTGTAGTTTATATAAAGGTGCTAAGATTTTGCTTAATACGAAAACATATGCAAAAACATAGATGATATACTTTTGGATTGTTTCGGTTGTAGCTTCTTTAGCCAGTCCTTGTATGCATCAAAAGGATCATCCATAAACGGATGCTCATCTTCTTCTAGCTGCTGCCTTGGTCGCTTGAGGGGTGTTATGCTGACTTGCTGTGCTGTCTCTTGTTCCTTTGAGAGTACTAATCTGATTTCCTTCTCACTCTCATTGTCTTGTAGCTTAATCTCTGCATGTCTGACAAAATCGAGGTGATGAAGACTTGCAACATCTCTTCCACAATGCTTCTTGTAGTACAAGAAAGTCCAGGCATTATACCCAAGCTGGTCCTTAAGAGATGTCAAGGTTGACAATTTTATATGAGGCCTTTCCAATTTGAACATTACATAATCCTGATCTGGAAGTCCATTCTTGCAATGAACATAAAGAGTCCACATTTCGCCCGTGCCACTGCATAAATAGGACAATGGTTGATATATATGCTTACTAAGAACATAACTACGAGTCCTGAAGAAATCATCCTGACGCTTGACAGTGTCTGTTGCAGCTGTGAAAAAAAGTACTGATAACATCTTGACATAGGTATAGTGTTATACATATGCTGAAGCTATTGGCTTTGTTTCTAATCATTTTGACAACATTACATCAACCTGTCATACATATACTGAATATACTTTTATTTTGTCAATTATTTTTGCAGCCTTGCTTTGATGTGAACCCATTGAAGACAGAGTTCTAGATCCATTCAATATCAGAAAATTTGTTCCAAAAAAATTGTTCTAGTTGATGACACAATCAGACAATTCCATCCTCATAGATTGAAAAAAAAATTATGCTTTTATCATGACCAAAATATGCAAGCAGCAAATGCTTGAAAACCCTAAACCCCTCACAATTTGTAGAATTTGCTGTGATGCGAGATTAAATATGAATAAAAAACCTAGATTAAGTAATCATTGTACCTGAGGACATATGGAGAAGAGAACCCAAGATCATCTTCTACTTCGAGGGTGGCCTCAGTATATCGATGGTGATGGGTACCCAAGGCGGTGGAGTCTATGCTGGCGCTGATGCCCTGTGAACGAAGCGCCGTCCTACCTGAAGGTGTTGCCAGTGGCGTCCTCAACGGAGGCAATTTCGGGGGGCATCCTGGACCGAGGTGGCGTAGACGGCGGCGTCATGGCCCTCATGCGGTCCTAGGAGACGGATCGCGATCTAATTGGGGGAGGGGGAGGGATACGCGCGGTCTGGAGACTAGAGGTTATTAGACCGACGCGCGGTCAATTTGGCGATGTTGTGTTAAAAAAAATTTTGCCTGCGCGCGGTGTGGAACCTGGGTTTGACGCGGTGGAAATTTTTGACGGACAAATTTGGGGAGGCTCCTAAAGGAAAACATTTATTATTAGCTTTTAATTAATTTCTAAAATAACCAAACAACAGAAAACTTGAAAATACTAGTAATAAATTTATTAATTTTTACGTCACGGGCCCATCTAGAGTAAATAATAATAAATAACATAAGTATTAATTGGACATAGTCAATAGAAAATTTATTAATTTCTACAAATTAGGTCAACAGATATTATTGATCAGGATCATGAGTCATACAAGTGGCTGCCGACAGGCGGCGGTGGGCATCGTGCGGCCTTGACATCGATGCGGAGTTGCGGCGCGACTCGAATCGGAGGCTGAGGCTACTCCGCCGGTAGCTGGGGCAGCCGCCCCACCCTGCCCCTATGGCAGCTCCGTCGTTGTATTACAAGTCACAAGTATAAACCACGATATGGACGTACTAGCTACCGAGACATAGGCAATGACGTGCCACTCAATGGATGAGACATAGGCAATGACGTGCCCCTATGATCATGATGAGGCACTCGGTGGCATACGACATCGCACTTGGTAGCATATGACATGGCACTCGAGAGGATGAGACTACATATCAAGTTGTTGTTCGACGTGGCATCCTAGCTACATATGACACCACATCTACCTAACATAGTCAAAGATGTGGCACTCATTGGACACGATGAGGTAGGCACTCAATGGCATAAGACATAGAACTTGAAAGGTCCAGAACACATATCTAGTCGACATGGCACACTGAGTACTACACCACAACAATGTTAGACATGGAATGAAATGGGACAAATTGTGACTAGTTGGAGACGATGAGCTAGGCACTCGATGGCATAAGACATAGCACTCGAAAGGAGCATATCACATATCTAGGCGACGTGGCACGCTCGGTACGACATCACTGACATAGGAAGATAGGCAAAATGATATGCCACTAAATGGAATATGATTCGTAGTTACTAGTTGGACAGGATACAAATATGTTTTAAAAAAATAAATTCAGTTGCAATGATTAGCATAGAATTAGAAAAAAAGGAGTTTGATACTTATTTACTAGTTGGACATGATAGAAATATGTTTTTTTTAAATAAAGTCAGTAGGAATGATTATAATAGAATTAGGGAAAAAATGGAATATGATATTTAGTTACTAGTTGGACACGATAGAAATATGTTTTAAAAAATAAATTTAGTTGGAACGATTAGCATAGAATTAGAAAACAAAAAAGTTGGCACCTTCAGTGGGCCAGCCAAGGACCAGCGGCCACGCCAGGCTCAACCCCTACAGGGGAGCCCAGCAAAGCTACCGGCCTCAACTAGCCCAGAAGGGTAACGAATTCGGAATAGCGCTTGATATGAGAAGTTCAGTGTGGTTTGGCGGCTTCAGCTTTTAAGCTGAGTTTTGCCTCTCCGAATTGGCGAGGTGGCACTAAAGAACCAACCTTTGGCAACAGAAGTGGAACAATCAACACACTTTGTTAACGGGCCGGCCTAGAAGTGGAACAAACACGGCCGCCTCGCCCTCTCCTACTTCTCCTCCTCCCCCTTCTTCCCCAGCCCCGCCGCCACTTTCCCCCAACTCTTCACCATCGAGGCGCCGCCGCATACAAGGCGAAGCGGCACCGGAAGGAGAAGGAGAGAAGAGAGAGTCCTCCCCACCCATGCCCACCGGAGCAAGCCGAATCCGTAGCGAGTGGAGAGGAGGGCAGCTGAGCAAGGATGCCGATGGTCACCTGCAACGCATGCAACGCGGGGTTCGACGACGAGGAGCAGCAGCGGCTCCACTACTGCTCCGAATGGCACCGCTACAACCTCAAGCGCAAGGTAACGTCGCCCCCCCCCCACCGCAGCCGACCTTCTGTCGCTAGAACCCTAGGTATTAGGTTCATTGGTTCGTGCGGCCTGCTTTGGGGACTAGAATGACAGGAATTGAGAATTAAGCGTAGGATTCTTGACATCCCGGTATCGGAATTTGAGTTTTTTTAACAGCTAAGGTCTTGGAATGTTTGCAAAACTCCAACCTCTGCACCTGAGTTTTGCCGATTTTTATGGTTTTGTCATAGTTTTGTTTGAATATTTAGATATACAAATACTCCTGTGGATTGGTAGTTTCTAAAATTGTGTCTATCTAGATAATTAAGAGTTCCATTTCAGTCATGAAAATTGATTAGAATTAAGAAATTCAGGATATTTTTATATTTTTGTTGTGGACCGAAAAATGAACATATATTGGTAAATTCTGGCCTAGCTGCGATGGAGATTACGTGTGGAGACATGTTCAACTTCTTTTTATCGGTTTGATTATATTGTTTTGCTTGCTTGTGTGTTGAAATTCAGTCATGCTTTGTCTTGATATGTGTTAAATTCTTCAGGTGGCTGGAGTTCCTGGTGTCACAGAGGCTCTGTTTCTGGCTAGGCAAGCTGCTTTGGCGGAGGGGAGCAAGCCTGCAAGCATCCCAATGCTTTATAGCTGTGCTCTTTGTGGGAAGGAGTATAGGAGCTCCAAAGCTCATGAGCAGCATCTCAACTCGCGATCACATCTTTTGAAAGCCTCTTAGGAGCCCAATGCCTCTATTGCTTGAGAAAAATTTAGACAAAAAAATCATCATCAGAATCTTCTCCCAGAGTACTAAATGGAGGGAGGACTCCGTCATTAATGTAAGTGTCATCTGGGTCTTCGTCTTCATCAAACAGGTCATCATGCTTAGGTTCAGGCATGGCTGTTGCAATAGCATGCTCAATAACAGAAGCATCAACAGTAGCCCCATCAAGGCCAGACCTATTCCAAGCTGTGACATCTTCATTTTGTTGTTGAACATTCATATCTTCCATTCCAACAACAACTGAGTCCAGATCGAGCTCTCCCATATTGTCAATGCATTCTGCTTCAGGCATGGCAAAGAGATTTCTAGGCTGCACTCTAAGGACTAGTGCACCAATCTAGGTTTCTTTATGTTTCTCGCATAAAAGACTTGCTCGGCTTGTGTGCTCAGGATGTAAGGTTCATCTGAATACCTAAACTGAGTGATATCAATATCGATGACCCCATATTTATCCTTATTGTACCCTCTCGATCTGCTACTACTAGCTGTAGGGACATCAAACCATACACAGTGGAACAACATGACTTCCTTGTCACCATGAAAATCAAGGCAAATGATTTTCTTCAGCACACCATACCAGCCCATGTTTCCTGTATTTGCATCGCCCTTCATGAATACACCACTATTTTGAGTAGTTAAGTAGTTCTCTATGGAAGAGACCCGAAAAAGGAAGCCATTTATGAAACACCTGTTGAACACACTGAGCCCGAGGGTCTGGACCGCGAGATAGATAATAAATCATGTCATCTATTTCCCCTTGTGCACGCAATGTGCTGATCTGCATTTAATCATTTTAAAAATATATTAGGGACTAATAAACCTGACAAAGTGGCTAGCTATTATTACTGGACTAATAAATTTACAAGAAGCATGTGGAAACTATAGAAATAAAATATGGATAAATATATTAGGGACGACTCACTTTACGCTCAAACCATGATACAAACTCCTCCTTGTGTCTTTTATCAACATGCCTTGAGCTAATTTTCTTCAGCTCATCCATATGCTCACTATCCACAACAATTGAAAATACGTTCATTAGTTACATATATATTTAAACATTCATGACCACCATAAAAAACAATTTAAAATATAGCTTACTTTATCCATGGAGTGACCTCGTCACAGTTGGTTAATATGTAATGCCTCATCCTATGCATTTCAATATCAGAAACTTTCTCGAGAGTACTTCCTTTCCTACTGTAGTCAAGGCTCCCAAATATAATTAGCCTAGATGGTGGTTCACTAGCAGCGGCGCTTTCATGATGCTCTGGACGATTAAGCTTGGTACTAATATTTTCAAAAAAACGAGAGCAAAATTGTGAGGCACTCCTCAGATATATACCCCTCTGCAATTGAACCTTCAGGGCGCGCTTTGTTCTTCACATAGCCTTTAAGAGTACGAAGGTACCTCTCAACTGGATACATCCATCTATAA